>NC_069713.1:32793928-32848502 GCF_027358585.1 Pangasianodon hypophthalmus | reverse complement strand
CACAAACTGTGTATCCTGAAAATATTGCAGCTTTTTCAAACTAACAATCTATTATAAAACATTTATAAAACAACACTTGCCTGATTCAACTATGAGTTGTGTCCTCATGCAGAAGTATATCTTGCATATCTAGAGTTTATACACTTAAAACTAATATTCTACATGAAAGAGCAGAAAAAAATGAATAGAAAATTAATAGAAATAGAATAGAAACACTTGCCTGGTTCTACTATAAGTCGTATTCCAGCACCGAAGATAATCTTGATATTGTCAAGATTCACACAGACATATACTCTATATCAAATACACCATGCATGACACACTCACACTCAAATATAACGTAGCGCTATAAAGTTTCATCAAAATGTAATATTATTGGAAGTTCTCTTCTTAAAGAATGAAATTTTGCACTTTGTAGTGAAATTCATTGTATAGAAAATTCCTTAATTAAAACAAACACTTACTTGAATGCACAAGAAGTTTAATGCCTTTGCCAAAGATCAGTCTTTCCGTGTTTCTATTCACACACTGATACACCTCATTACATTTTACTATAGACTCCAATGTGTACAATAGACTGCTTTGTCAAATACACCATGCATCACACATTCATACAGAAGTATTATTCAAAAATATTCAAAATATTAAAGATGTCTGAAACTAACTAATTCTGCTGTGAATAATATAAGTGGCATGAAAGCCTCTGGAATAAGAGTTAACCTGCACCATTGTTGTGTATAAACTGAGCTATTAATTCAGTTAAAATTATAGTTGTAACTACCTAAATAAAGTCTGGTCTAAATCTGATACCTGTAGTTTTTAAAGACACCTGGTCAAAGTACATTATAGAGTATTGTATTGTGAAATAGCACTTAGCATCAATAAATAGGTTTAGGATCTCTGTAATGCTTTTTAAAATTACACTTACTTTTTTCTACAATCAGCTTCATGCCAGAGCCAAAGTAGATTTTGTAGTTGCCAGTATTAGTCACACACTGTTCTGTCCCTCATCAATAACTCTCTCTTACTCTATTATTTATATTACATTAAATTTTACTGTAAGCTTTAAATGCACAGTTGATATGTATACTAGCGCGGATTTACAGTATTCTGTGAACTTTTCACTACATAAATTCATCACATAACTAATCTAATAAGAACATGCGGAATAAAGATCCGCTGTCTGTAATGAGCATTCAGGTTTTCAGCAATGAAAACAAAACCATTTACATTGTTAATAAAAAAAAGATTATTTATATCCCACCTGAATTTACTGCAAGTTTCACCTTCTCCAAATATTAATTTATATTGATCTGCACCTCGAGTCACACAGTTTCTTAAGGCTTGACAAATACATGTGTAATTTTCTGCCCTCAGCCATGCGGAGTATATTCAAGTAACAGCTCAAATGTTATACAGCGATGTCATACAAATGGTGCTGCATAAGTATTGAGTATTTTAATAATTTTTGTAGTGATAGTTTTGTATTTTTTTCATTAGGCGCAGGTTAAGAACATGGTCTCAAGATGAGAAATGTATTCAATGTTTCCCATCAAAGTCACATGATTCAACTCGTAGTAAACGTTATAAATTGATAATGTTGAGATAGAGGGCACGGGTAGCATTTGTAGCAACGAGTAAGCACAAATTTGTGCACTTCAAAAACTGCACTGCATGTTGTCAAATATCTTTAGTGAAGTGATTATTATATTATAATACTACATTTGAGCATTATGATGCATTATGAGCTTATATAAAAGGATTTGCGAAGGATTCTTAAAAAAAACGTAAGCACACTTACAGCGGTGCATGGACACAGCCTGCAGAAAATCACACCAAAGCTTGTTTTTTTTTTAATTATTAGCTACTAGGTAGCTATTAGTTAGTAAGTAGTTACTACTATTTAAGAAAATTATACTTAGGACGTTACAAAAGACAGGTTCATACTTATATTTATGAAATTTATACCTGGCAATGAAATGCATGAACGTTTAAAAATATATATGTATATAAAGGTGTTTTTATACTCACGGGAATTAATTATTAATTTTGTGCCTGATCCAAAGATTAACTTCTGATATCCACTTCCACTATTCACACACTGGGAAGCTACATAACGCTAACTCAGTGTACGATATGAAAGCCTAATAACTACTTATACGTGCTATTAAAGTGACATTTCTTAATTGAACTTTTTCACTTTTGCATGCGGTGAATTCATACAGTGAATGTAGTGAAATTCATGTAGTATGTTATAGAAATTCTCTTAATTAAAACACTTACTTGACTGCACCAGCAGGTTTATGCCTTTGCCAAAGATCAGTTTAAAGTCATTAGACACACACTGCTACACCTCATAACATTTTTCCCCAATACAAGCTATAGACTCTTTTGTCTTCTTAAGTAGCTACATACTCTTGTAATGTAATGTAATGTACATACACTTTCTAGATTTCAGCCTCTTTGTGATTACATTAAGATAAAACCATTGAGCGTTTAAACTACTCTTTATTTTTAACAACAATAAATAAACCTATATCCTTCAGTATTCGCTGTGTACAGTGTGTCAGATACTCTATAAGCACTTCAGCCATGCAGAATGTAATCTAGTAATCATAAACTGTAAATCCTAAAAGAAAATCTAGATTTTTTTTAAAAACTAACAATTGCTCACGTAACATGAATAGGAAACATATTGTAAACACTTGCCTGATTCAACTATGAGTCGTGTTCCAGCCCCAAAGATCAGCTTGTTTCTATCATTCACACACACTTACAGTCTCTATCAAATACTTACACCTGCTGTGCTTATGGAGGAATACATCTAGCAATCATAAATGATGTAAATAGAAACACTAGCATTTAAACGCATTTCTTTAAAATGTAATATTAATCTATTAATTTAAATCCTCCGCCACTCGTAGTCACACAGTTTTTTAAAGCTTGACAAATACATGCGCATTTTCTACCTTAAACCATCTTGAGTGAATCTGAGTGTCACTGTATATAACTCTAAAATACATTATTCACAAATACGTAATAAAGTTCTATAATTAAAGCATTATAATTAATTGATGAGTTGTACTGTTATAGCTGTTGTTATGTAAGTTATGATTATCTGAATTAGTTTTGTTATTGTTGTGTTTTTTCCTGGATGTACAGGTTTAGAACATGGTTTCACAAATCGCTCTCATTTGTTAATATTCTTATAAACTGAAGATGCTGTTTGGTATCCAATACTGCATGCAAAACTTCAGAAATCGCCTCGTATGTTGTTAAATATCTTTAGTGACGTCATTGATGAATTAATTATAGTACTATATTATAGCTTTACAGCGCTTTATGAGTATATATGATACTTACTTGTAAGGATTGTAAACTTTAAATATAAGCATGGTTATATTGCTGTATGGATACATCATGGGTACGATTTCTTCTTAATACTGTAAATAGCTACTAATTTTTGCACTTACTTTTTTCTATAATCAGCTTTATTCCAGAGCCAAAGTAGATTTGGTTTCCAGAATAAGTCACACACTGCTGAGTCCCTTATCAATAAGTCTGTATTCATCTCTTACATTTATTACGTTAAATATTACTGTAAACATTTTGCATATAGCAGAAATGTATAGTATAATTGATTTACAGTATTTTGTAAACACGCCACTACCTTACTACAGCATGCAACTAATAATAGATTAATATGAAAGATTATTTATATCCCACCTGAATTCACTGTAAGTTTCACACCTTCTCCAAATATTAATTTATATCCTCCTCCACTCGCAGTCACACAGTTTTTTATGGCTTGACAAATACATTTTCTGCCTTTAACCATGTTGAGTGAATCTGAGTGCCACTGTATATAACTATTAAATATTTTATTCACAAATAGATATTAGAGCTCAATAATTAATGCACTAATATTTTAATTGAAGATTATAGTTTTTAGTATTGTATTTTTTCAGCTTGTGAAAGATAAGCTATACTGCTATATGGATTATATTCATACTACAATACTATTAATATTATAGGTAAACTTATGTATGAAAATTATACCTGGTAAAGAAATGCATGAGAGTAAACAAGTGTAAAAGTGTTTTTTATACTCACCGGAATTAATTATTAATTTGGTGCCTGATCCAAAGATTAACTTTCGATTTCCACTTCCACTATTCACACACTGAGAAGCTACATAACACTAACTCAGTGTACTATATGAAAGCCCAATAACTACTTATACATACTATTAAAATTCTACTACTTACAGAACTAACTTTTGCAATTTCTCACATTATGAATTCACTTCAAATATTATATAAAATATAGAAAACACTTACTTGACTGCACCAGCAGTTTTATGCCTTTGCCAAAGGTCAATTTTCCGAAGTTATTATTCACACACTGCTACACTTCATTACATTTACTCTATAGACTCCAATGTATACAATAGACGGTTTAGTCACATACACCATTAAATATGTATAAATACCAGAAATATTACAGATTTTCAAAACTAACTAATTGTAACATGTTGTTGCTTATAAACTAAACTATTAATTCATGTAATGAAGTATATTTGTAATTATATACTGTTGAAATAAAGACTAAATCTAAATCTGATACCTGTAGTTTTTAAGGCTCTATCTTGTCAAAGTATATCATATAGCATTACATTTTGCATTAAGACAAACTGACCTTCATACAAATTAAAAGGTTTAGAGTCTTTGTAATGCATTTTTAGTTTAAAATTACACTTACTTTTTTCTACAATCAGTTTCATTCCAGAGCCAAAGTAGATTCTGTAGCCTCCAGTATCAGTCACACACTGTTCTGTCCCTCATCATTAACTCTCTCTTACTCTATTATATAAATTACTTTAAATTCTACTGGAAACATTAAGTGTTTAAATGTATACTAGAGTGGGTTTACGGTATTCTGTAAAAGCATCACTACATAAATATATCACATAACTATTCAAATAAGGACAAGCGGAATAAAGATCCGTTGTCCGTAATGAGCATTAAATTTTTCAGGAATTACAAAACAATTTACACTGATAATATAAAAGATTATTAATTTCCCACCTGAATTTACTGTAAGTTTCGTGCCTTCTCCAAATATTACTTTATATTGTCCCCCACTTGTCACACAGTTATTTATGGCTTGACAAATACACACGCAATTTTCTCGAGTATATTCGAGTATCTATAATATAACTGTAACTAGAAAATTTATTATTTACCAATAGATAATAAAGCTCAATTATTAAGGCATTATATTTAATTGAGGATTATAGTAATGTTGAACCCTAAGTAATAAATAACTGAATAAACTTCATAAGTTTTGTTTTTGTAAGTAGTTGCTAATATTCAGGACAATTATACACAATATTAGATTGTGATTTTCAGACTTCTATCTAAGAAACTTACACCTGGCAAAGAAATTTATGATGCGTACGTGTATACGACGTGTAAAAGTTCGATATTCACGGGAATTAATTATCAATTTGGTGGCTGATCCAAAGATTAATGTTCAATATGCACTTCCACTATTCACACAACACTAACTCGTACCTCATAGCGTATTAAATAACAGCAAAATAGCATATACTATTAAAAATTACACTTCTCAAAGAAATAACCTCTGCATTTCCATGAATTATGAATTCATGTAGTTAATGTAATGAAATTCAAGACAAAAGGAACACTTACTTGACTGTACTAGCAGTTTTATGCCTGTGCCAAAGGTCAGCTTTACATTATTATTCACACACTGCTACACCTTATAACATTTTCTCTCTAGCTCCCGATGCATGCAGTAAACAGCTCTGTCTCCTTATGTATATAAATTTATAATGTTTATACACTTTCTATAATTTTGCCTCTTTATGATTACATTAATATAAAACCAACATGAATGAGATCTATGTTCATACTCTATGTACACTTTATTCCCTGAAGAATTTAATCTAGCATTCATAAAACTGTATATCCTGAAAAAATAGCTAGATTATAGACTTTTATAAAGCACACATATTTTATAAAATGTTTTTTTTTTTAGAAACACTTGCCTGATTCAACTATGAGTCGTGTTCCAGCCCCGAAGATCAGCTTGTTACCAGCATTCACACACACTTACAGTCTATACCAAATACTTAAAAGCCTTAGACAATTTCTTTGTCTTTATTTCTTTCATTTGAATCTGGAAATAAACAAAAACCTTTAGAATTCTGAACATTTTAAAACAAATAAGGGGAATATTCAAGATTCAGCACTATTGCTAAGTCGATATTTCAATTTAGGCAAATTGGTGATGTTGACCATGTTAACTTTCTTTGTTCAAAATGTACGATTTTCCTTGAGTCTTATCTCTTACGAAGAAAATTGCAATTGCAAATAGGGGACGTACGAAATACTTAGAAATATTTACTTTTCAGATTTTTTAAGAGTCTACTTTTTACTCAAGTTGTTGCTGATATGTTTGTATATATAATTTGTAATTTGAGAAATTTTTATTAAATAAGATGTAAAATAGAAGCAGTTTCGCAGTCCTAGCCTTTTTGACCCCACTGTATAGCTAGCATTTGGAATTGGTATTTCCAACACAAACTTTATACATTTTTAAAACTAAAAGTCTGCATGAAATATTAGTAGAAAAAGCTGAATAGAAACACTCGCCTGCTTCTACTATAAGTCGTGTTCCAGCACCAAAGATAATCCTGGTTCCTCCAGTATTCACACAGACTTATACTCTATATCAAATACACCATACGTGACACACTCATGCAGAAATGCAACCTAGCGTTAATGAAATATTAGCAATCTGTGAAACTAACTTAACTAACTTATACTAAGTCATATTTTAGTACATTACACCAATTTTCAAAATTATTTTGCCATTTATTGTCAAACATTTTACCTGTCCCTGTCAGACAACTAGGAAATTACTGAAGGAATTCTTCTAATGTTTTTAAACCATCAGCTAATAGTCACTGAGATACAGACAACTGGGAATCTTTCAGTTCTTCCCTGAAATATTTAAGATAATATATTATCAAATACTGATTTTTTCCACAATAAGTGCCTGTCCCCAGTGTACTATGATAGCATACAATCTCACTCAGATTCTCACATATGTAATATTTTATATTCTTACTTAAAATTTTTGTTGTGAATTTCACTATTAAAGACCTCAATATTCTACAATTACATGTTGAACAAAATATTCATACTACAAGAAAATTTTCCCAAATGTAAAAATGCTAATGCCACAATGAACCTTAATCATGATAAGTTAACTTACTTGAAGTTATTGTTAGCTTTGTTCCATGTCCAAAGATCAGTTTATTTCCAGCCCCAGCATCCACACAGTGAAATGTGTCATTTCATTAACTTTCCACTGCACTTAACTAATATCTTTATGTTGTCTTTGTCCTGGTTTTACACTGAGCAAAACTAATGTACAGCTTTCATTTTGGCTTAATGCCTTAATCTATAAAACGCCAAGAAAAGATTTGCATGAAATTTGCAATGTCAGAAACGGAGACTTTTGTCTTCTAATGGTAGGAACTGAAACAGACACAGCTGTGATCAATCAACATTTAAAGGCAATTAACTTACCAACTTCAACAAGCAGTTTAATCCCTTTTCCAAAAATTATCTTGTCAGCACCACGAGTCACACAAAGTTGCACGCCATAGCAAATACATCATCAGACTGCTCTGAGGCCACAAACTAATCTTTTCTTATAATTTAATAAAATTTAAAGGGAACATGGCACCCTTCCCTTTATTAAACCTCACTAAACCAAGCAAATTGGATTATCACATACATAACTTAAAGTTTGTCTGATTTATCACTAAACACTTACTTGATGTTACTGTTAGCTTTATTCCATGTCCAAAGATCAGTTTATTTCTTCCACCAGCATCCACACAGTGAAATATTTCATTTCATTAACTTTCCAGTGCACTTTAATCCACTCCAAACCCTCAGTAAACATCATTATGTTATGTCCTGATGGGTTTTACACCGGGCAAAACTAATGTATAGCTTTTCATTTCAGCTTAACATATTAATTTTCCAAAAATTTAAGGAAATGGAATTTGAAATTGAATCAAAAATACTTCTTCAGATGCTTTCATCAGTGTCAGATCCTCAGACTGTTGACAGTATAAACTGTTAAATAAATTGAAACGTATTTCCCTCAAGGATCGATGACTAAAATATAGATTTTTTTAAACAGACGCAGTTATTGTTGATCAAATTTAATGGCAATTTACTTACCGACTTCAACAAGCAGTTTAATCCCTTTTCCAAAAATGATCTTGTCTGTACTTTGAGTCACACAAAATAACATGCCATAGCAAATACTCCAGTTTAGTGTGTACTACATCAGACTACTTTGACGCTACACTAATTTTTCCTTAGAAGTTAATAAAATATAAAGGCAAATTAGGCACCTTAACTCTCATTAAAACCTTATTAAACACTTCTCTATGCAGTAAGGCTTTAGCTTACAGCTAATAGTGACTGAGATACAGACAACTGGGAATCTTTCAGTTCTTCCCTGAAATATTTAAGATAATATATTATCAAATACTGATTTTTTCCACAATAAGTGCCTGTCCCCAGTGTACTATGATAGCATACAATCTCACTCAGATTCTCACATATGTAATATTTTATATTCTTACTGAAAATTTTTGTTGTGAATTTCACTATTAAAGACCTTAATATTCTACAATTACATGTTGAACAAAATATTCATACTACAAGAAAATTTTCCCAAATGTAAAAATGCTAATGCCACAATGAACCTTAATCATGATAAGTTAACTTACTTGAAGTTATTGTTAGCTTTGTTCCATGTCCAAAGATCAGTTTATTTCCAGCCCCAGCATCCACACAGTGAAATGTGTCATTTCATTAACTTTCCACTGCACTTAACTAATATCTTTATGTTGTCTTTGTCCTGGTTTTACACTGAGCAAAACTAATGTATAGCTTTCATTTTGGCTTAATGCCTTAATCTATAAAACGCCAAGAAAAGATTTGCATGAAATTTGCAATGTCAGAAACGGAGACTTTTGTCTTCTAATGGTAGGAACTGAAACAGACACAGCTGTGATCAATCAACATTTAAAGGCAATTAACTTACCGACTTCAACAAGCAGTTTAATCCCTTTTCCAAAAATTATCTTGTCAGCACCACGAGTCACACAAAGTTGCACGCCATAGCAAATACATCATCAGACTGCTCTGAGGCCACAAACTAATCTTTTCTTATAATTTAATAAAATTTAAAGGGAACATGGCACCCTTCCCTTTATTAAACCTCACTAAACCAAGCAAATTGGATTATCACATACATAACTTAAAGTTTGTCTGATTTATCACTAAACACTTACTTGATGTTACTGTTAGCTTTATTCCATGTCCAAAGATCAGTTTATTTCTTCCACCAGCATCCACACAGTGAAATATTTCATTTCATTAACTTTCCAGTGCACTTTAATCCACTCCAAACCCTCAGTAAACATCATTATGTTATGTCCTGATGGGTTTTACACCGGGCAAAACTAATGTATAGCTTTTCATTTCAGCTTAACATATTAATTTTCCAAAAATTTAAGGAAATGGAATTTGAAATTGAATCAAAAATACTTCTTCAGATGCTTTCATCAGTGTCAGATCCTCAGACTGTTGACAGTATAAACTGTTAAATAAATTGAAACGTATTTCCCTCAAGGATCGATGACTAAAATATAGATTTTTTTAAACAGACGCAGTTATTGTTGATCAAATTTAATGGCAATTTACTTACCGACTTCAACAAGCAGTTTAATCCCTTTTCCAAAAATGATCTTGTCTGTACTTTGAGTCACACAAAATAACATGCCATAGCAAATACTCCAGTTTAGTGTGTACTACATCAGACTACTTTGACGCTACACTAATTTTTCCTTAGAAGTTAATAAAATATAAAGGCAAATTAGGCACCTTAACTCTCATTAAAACCTTATTAAACACTTCTCTATGCAGTAAGGCTTTAGCTTACACTGAAATATCCTTAAATTTCTCTGTGGTGTTAAAAAGTAAGTTTAAACAAGTGCAGTTTTTTCAGTTGTTATTAATATACTGATCTTAACAAAATGTTAATGCCACAGTGAATCCTCATCACAGTAAGCTGACTGGGGATTATAATATTTCAATCTTCACACATTGGCAGCAATAAAACAAGAAAAGGACTATAACATCATTAAAATACACGTAGCTTAAAATTTGTCTGATTTAACACTGAACACTTACTTGATGTTACTGTTAGCTTTATTCCATGTCCAAAGATCAGTTTATTTCTGCTAGCATCCACACAGTGAAATGTTTCATTTCATTAACTTTCCAGTGCACTCTATTCCACTCCAAAACCTCTATGTGTTGTCCTGAGTGGTTTTACACTCGGCAAAATGAAAATATAGCTTCATTTCAGCTTAACTATACACAACTCCAAGGAAATGATTTGGGAATTTGCAGTCAAAAATATTCATTCAATCTCGACTGTTGGCAGAAACATACAACATTTCACTCAAGCATAAATTACTGACGGTATAGTTTGTGCTAAAATATATACAGTGCATATACACTGCTATGTCTTGATAACACTTGAATAAGAGTTTTTAATATTCTAATGTTTAGAACTGAAACAGGAACAGCTATAGACGATCAAAATTCACTTACCAACTTCAACAAGCAATCGAGTCCCTTTGCCAAAAATTATCTTGTTATTACTGAGAGTCACACAAAGTGGCATGCTATAGCAAATACTCTAGGTTTAGGTTTAACTACATCAGACTACTCTAAAGCCAATAAATAATCCTTCCTTTTAATTTAATAAATTCAAAGGCAATTCCTTCAGCTCATTTAAGCATTCACTACACACTAAGGCTTTAAGCCCTCGCCAAAATATTCTTAAATTTCTCTAAGACATTAAAAAGCAATTTTGTATTTTTTTATATTTGAATTAACATTTACTTCAGTTAACATTTAGTTAATGTAGTATGTAGTATGTTGCGTTCTTACTTATGAGAGAAACCATCAGAGATTATTTTACATCAGCATTTTGTTCCATATTTCACTATTCATGACTTTAATATTCAGCGATTTTGACATATTCCTACAAATGTTTTCAACAATATCAATATTTTTAATTTTCAGAACTGAAACAGACACAGCTATGGACAATCAAAATTTAAAGCCAATTTACTCACCAGCTTCAACAAGCAGTTTAATCCCTTTTCCAAAAATTATTTTGTCAGTACCAGTAGTCACACAAAGTGACACGCCATAGCAAATACTCCAGTTTAAGGTGCACGACATCTGACTACTTTGATGCCACAAACTAACTTTTTCTTTTAATTTATATAAATATAAATGGAAATGCAAACATTACTGAACCGTTCAGCATGCAGCAAGCTTTATACATTATACACTTGTCTTTATATCTGCGAATCATAATGTCTTGCACATGATAAGTGTATCATGTAGGTAATATTTAAATTATTTTTTTAATCTAAATCTCAATTGACATCTATAGAAAGATTATTAAACAATTCTGAGTCATCAGAAATATTCAGGAAAGCTCAATTTTCATTGTGAAGTAGATAAAGAATTAGCTTTTGTGGTGTTTCTGATGCTGAAATGCACAGCAGAGTATAAAATATACTGTATAAGCTCTGACCTTATGGCAGGTCTGGTAGTCAGCAAATCTCAACCCAATTAAACACAAACAACAAAAACAACAACTGAGGAAATAATATTTGGAGCTTAATGCTGTTACTTATGTTGTGATAAAATGTTTAAATCATTGATCAGTTTTCCAGCACCGCCAATATGCATAGCCAAACAATTTTTAATTAAGCATTCAGGTAGACTGTTTATCTCAAACCATACTATAGAATCAGATAAGCGTATAAAACTTACGCGACTCCACAGAGAGTTTAATGCCACTTCCAAAAATGATCTTGTTGTCTCCTCTAGTCACACAAAGCTAAACACCATTACAAAAACTACCCTCTCCAGGTGATCTAATGCTCAGGACAGACACATATTTTAAAATAAATAGTGGATATCAATCAATAAAACATGTGTATTCACCCATAGAAATATGGTTATAGTTTATAATTTCATTTGAAGTATGACATGAATGTAATTATATTAGTATTTTTCCACAGAAGATGCCGCTGTACTTTAATAATACCAAACACACTTTAATGCTGTTTCAAAGTTAAAGGAATTTTTTAAATGACGTTTTAACCTTAATCAGTATGCGCTGCACATATAGCTAACATTAACATCACTGAAATCTGTACAGAATTAAACAGCTCTAAAACACTAATCGCATTGAGATACAGCTCTTGCACCTGTAATGACCAGATTTATGTATAAAAAAGAAAAAAAAAAGATTGAAAACTTACTAGATTCCACTATAAGCGAGGTTCCTTTGCCAAATATGATCTTGGTCCCTCCACCAGTATACACACTGAGATAAACTCCATATCAAATACTCCCAAAATACATCAACAATCCTGTGCAGTTCTTCTCCATATAATAACTTACTTCTCTCAAAAATCACCAAATCTACTGCAGGTAGACAAATAATATAAAACTAATCTTTCTGTAATATATATATCACATTAAACTGGGGTATTTATGCATTTTTAATTTTGTTTGATTGTTTTTAAGGATCCTGCGATATGTTACGCGTAGTTTTTTGTTTGTTTGTTTTTTTATGTTTTAGATCATTCTTCTATTATCATATTGTTGTAAACTAAAGAATTCTTTAATATAAAACTCAAAGAATAAGTCATCTGTTTCAACAAAGAGCTGAGTTCCTTTTCCAAAGGTAATTTTGTCCCTGGTAATAGTCACGTAACACAAACCTCCACAACAAAAATGCTTCGTGGTTCATTCTGTAGAAAATCTTAAAGTATTTGTAGAAATACTGTAATATCTGAACTGCACTGATACAGACAGCACAAGATATTTACAGTTAAATTTAAACCAATTGTTTTATTTTTTGTAATAACTACATTCATAGTGTCGAAGGTTTATAATAAAAGAATGACGACTGAATCTACTACTGAAAAAAATCCATAATTTTGACTGATTATTTCCATATTTAGTGACACTTTACAATTAAATGTCTTATTTCTAGTGTATGTAAAAGGTTACAGATAAACGTAATGTATTCACTGTAAACTTATTAAAGTATACTACGATACCATTTATCAATCAAATAGCCATTAAGTAAATAATTTCATAAAGATTTACATAAAGAGCTGCTTTTCTTGTGAAGAACTTTTCATTTTCTGCATCGATTTGTCTACAGATTTATTATTATACTTAATGTTACATTTTAAACACAAGTCTCGTCAGGTTCTATCACTTTTCTTTCAGCATTAACAAAAAACTGGATTTATTTGAGATATAAATGTTGGACTCACTTTTTTCAATGAAAAGCCTGATTCCGTGACCAAAGATGAGTTTACCACTCCCACCAAATGTCACACAATATCACAGATCAGTACATTAACCAGGTACACTTACTCACTCCAAACTACTTTTATAAACGTCAACTAGGGTATGAAAAATTATTCTTTTGTTTAATGTTCTTTTGACTCCACTGAATGGCGCAATTGAGACAAAATACAAAAATAGTCAAATAGTCAATATACAGAATTGATTTTAAGATTTTATTGTTTGTTTTTAAAGCCTTGCGTGGACTCGCTTCATATATATTTCAGATCGTCTCCACCTTCTCCACCTTCCCAGCGAGCTCACAGATCCTCTTCTCCGTTCCCCAGTCACGATTAAAAACCAAACGCGATAAGGCCTTTTCTGTTCGCTGAGTTTACCGAGGCTTTGGAATAGTTTTCTCCTCTCTTTCAGATCTTCCCTTAAAATAAACTCATTTAAATCGTCTCCTAAAACTTATTTTCTCTCAGATTTATCTATAATCTATCCTATTTCTTGCCACTGCCTAGCTGCTCATTTTCCGCTCTTAGTTACATCTGGTCTATTTTCTTATAGTAATTATTTGTTTATATATTTATTTTTATTTTGCATTTTATTTCTGTTTTGCCTGATATGCAGCACTTTAGTCAACACTCGTGTTGTTTTAAATCTGCTATATAACTACGTTTGACTTTGACTTTTGACTTTGAAATAAAAATTGCCACAAATCACGCTAGAAGAAATGATGATACAAAGCAAATTAGATATATAATAGATATATAATATATAATTACAAAAGGAAGTGATGCATAACACTAGATTGCAGCACAAATGCATATATTCAATGCATTCTTTTTTGTCATTTTAAGTCATGAATAAACTTCTATTTTCTTACCTGCTGCAACATAAAGCTGAGTTCCTTTGCCAAAAATTAACTTGTATTCACCAACAGTCACACATTCTCAACTTCCATACAAAAAACCTGGGGTTAGTGAGCTTGTGAAAGTTTACTAGATTAAAGCTAGATTAAAAACAGACCATACTATAGAACCGAAGAAGCGTACAAAACTTACGCGACTCCACAGAGAGTTTAATGCCACTTCCAAATATGATCTTGTTGCCTTCTCTAGTCACACAAAGCTAATCGCCATTACAAAAATTTCCCTCTCCAAGTGATCTAATGCTCAGGATAGACACATATTAAAAAAAGGGGATATCAATAAAGTATCTGTATTTATTCATATAAATATTTAAATAGCTGAACTTCATTTGAAGCGTGACATAAATATCATTATATTAGAATTTTCCCATGTTAAGTGCCTAAGACAGTTTAATAGTACCAAATACAATTTAATACTTTTTCAAAATTAAATGATTTTTGTTTTGTTTTTTATTATGAACGTAATCTGAAGTTTTAATCTAACCAACGTGGATTGCACCTACAACTAATGTTAACATCACCATGAAATCTGTTAACGTTTAACATCTTAAAAACTGTGTAATGATAGACTTCTGCACCTGAATTGATCCATAATATGTTACTGAAAGATTAAAAACTTACTAGATTCCACTATAAGCGAGGTTCCTTTGCCAAATATGATCTTGTTCACTCCACCAGTATACACACTGAGATAAACTCCATATCAAATACTCCCAAAATACATCAACAATCCTGTGCAGTTCTTCTCTATATAATAACTTACTTCTCTCAAAAATCACCAAATCTGACTGCAGGTAGACAAATAATATAAAACTAATCTTTCTGTAATACATTTATTGCAGTAAAAACTCAGAGTATTTATGCACTCCATTTTGCTTTATTGTTTTCTTCTATGAAATATAATCATATTGTTGTCAATTAAGAAGATCATCAAGAAAAAATTAATAATGTCACCTGATTCAACGAAGAGTTGAGTCCCTTTGCCAAAAATGATTTTGTCCCTGTTATTAGTCACACAATTCGTATCTCCACAACGAAAACTTAATGCATTTCATTCTGTAAAAACTCTTAGAGTATTTGTTGAAGTATTGTAAATATTTCATGTTCTATATGAACTGTTTTAGTTTCTATTACAACTACATTTATAATTGTGAAGATTTATAATTAAAAAAAAACAATGGTTAAATTTCCTTTTGAAAAATCCATAAATTTTGACTAAGAATGTCCATATTTCGTGATACTTTACAGTGAAATGTGTTATTTCTAATAAACTTACTGGTATTCACTGTCAACTTAGTGCTGATCCCAAATATAATCTTATTGGTCCCTCCAGTCACACAGAGATTTAATCCAGGCCAAAAATTGCAAATCATTTGGATGCAAAGTTTCTAAGGTATTTTCTTCATTTTAAAATTTAAAAAAATCCTATTTAACATGTTTAATGTTGTAATATCGCAATGCTGGTAAAAATATAAATTAACAAAGGAAGCACTTAACTGAAAAATATTACTTGTTTGATTTGTTTTGATGAAATTTGTTGCAAGTTGTACTTTCTAATGTCATATTTACAGCTAAGTATTAAATCTTGCTGGTGCGATTTCTTTTTAATTTATGCTACATATGACTTACTTACTTGCATTAATGAAAAGTTTAGTTCCATGGCCAAATATCAGTCTTCTGTTATCAGCAGTCACACAACATGGCATGCTCATACATTAATCTAGAGGTTAGAAGCTTCCAAACCAATCACTGATTCTTAATTTTAAAACAGGAGCATTGTTTAGAGTTCTGTAACTTTCTCAGCAGATCTATTAAAATTATTCAAAAATGAAATCACAGGTAATTTAGTCCCAAAACTAGGTCTTCTTCTAGTCATAATAAAAAAAATGAAGGCTTAGGAATTTAAAAAAAGGCAATAACTTGTTACTTCTTTTGTAATGTGCTTGGTTTAAAGTACATTTCACTTTATTTTACACTTTACTAATCCTCGTCTCTGGTATACTACATATATTTCTCGCCAATCAAACAGCTATTAATTAAATAATCACTTAAAGCTGTATATATAATCAGCACATTGTTCTTGTGAATTATTTTCTATTTTCTTCTATTAATCTGTCTCATTTTAATGTCAAATCTTAAACATCTTAAAGTATGTTCCATGTTTCAACATTAACAAAGGTGAACTGATCTACATATAGATGTACATGTGAACATATAAATATAAGAATATAGATATAAATGTTGAACTCACTTTTGTTGATGAAAAGCCTGATTCCGTGACCAAAGATGAGTTTACCATTAGTGCCAGATGTCACACAATATCACAGATCAGTACGTTAACCAGGTACACTTACTCACTCCAAACTAGATTTATAAAGTTTAACTAAGCTGTGACTTAACAAACTAATCTTTTGACTCTACTGATTGTGCGTGATATTATTAATTAATTTAACATATTAGTCACATTGAACAATGGTGCAAGTGTGACAAAATATGTACAAAAATAACAAAATAGAAAAATAGCAAAGATAAAAAACATACTAGATTCTATCATTTCAAAAGGAATTGAAGTAGAACCTTAGGTTGTTTTGCACAAATGAATATTTTCAATGAAAATACTAATCTTTTTCATTGTAAATCACTCCAATTTTAAAACTCAGCAGCTTTGACACAAAACATTGTGGCCCAAAAGTTGTCATTTCTTACCTGATGCAACGTAAAGCAGAGTTGCTTTGCCAAAAATGAGTTTGTATTCACCAGCAGTCACACATTCTGAACTTCCATACAAATAACTTAAGTATGTGAATGTGTGACAGTTTGCTAGATTAAAAATCTGTCATAAAATCATTTATTAACTCACACAACATCATGTATGGCTATTTTTTTTCTTTTGTTGATTTACTTTGCCGTATTTTCTGTCTTTATGTAACTGAATGTTATGTATGATACCATGTTTAAGTGTCAAATTACATAGTAAATTAACCAAACAATCAGAAAATACTGAACCCAAAAATATGCAGTTTTTTTTTTTTTAAATATCAAACTTACCTGATTCTACTATTAGATTGATGCCAGAACCAAAAATGACCTTATTGTTCCCTTGAGTAGTCACACTGAGCAACAAGCCATGACAAAAACTTTCTTTGAAATTTTGCTAAATATTTCAGGTGCATAATAATACAAGAAACCAATGTGGTGCATGAAAATAGATCATTTTCAATTACAAAATATAAAGTAAACTTTACCTTAATCAGCTATACTGAATTCTACGTTAAACAGTTTTGAGTTGTTATTTTTAAATAGTATTAGCTTGTGAAGTTAAAAGTTTATTAGTTATATTTTATAGCAGGTACGTATAGCAAATTGTACTGAATTTGGCACAGTAGATACAACTTTACACCATCTTTAAAGTAATTAAATTTGGATGAACTGTGCATTGAGTCGAGAATCTTCATGTAAGCTGATGCACTGATCATCGTGACATCAGCTATTTTTATAAAACTGAAATTCAACAGTAAAGCATCGTTATAAAAACGCCAGTTACATTTACAGCTATTTTCTGAAACAGAATTCATATACGTTTCCAAAGTGTTTACATTTTGGCAAAGAAATGTGTCCTATAGTTTAAATCTTTAAGCATGTGCTTTATGTCATTTTTTTTTTTTAAAAAAAAGCCATACAGTGGACAAACTCCTAGCAAATAATGGTCATGTGTAATAAATTATACTCACTAGACTGAACAACCAGCTTTGTTCCAGCTCCAAAATAGATCCTGTAGCCAGAGCCAGAAGTCCACAGTGTCACACAGCAATACATAAAACACTGTCACTCCATTTGAAAAGATACAACAACAAAAAAATCAAGAAGAGAAAAAGAAATGGAAAAAAAAGGCTTAGGTTCCATTTGCACTGATGATCTTTCGAAAAAATTATTAATGAAACTAGCAACTTTAGCAAAATCACATGCTATTACGTACATTCCTTTGGAATTGCTCGAATTACTGCAGCTTGATAGCTCAAATATCACCAGAAAATAATAAATAAGCACAAAAAGTTACTGAAGATGAAAGAATAAGTGAAAAAATGTATTAAATGTTAATGTAAATCTCGATTTTGTTACCTGAGTTTTTATGGTTGCACTTGTAACCGGATGCCTGATGATTTCTATATGATGAATCTCCTAAATGGTACGTAAAAAGCAGATAAATTTGTAAATAAATTCATTTTTGAGACAAATCTGCACCACATAATACCACTCAGTTAAACGCACAGCTCAGACAAAACGTCAGATGAGAGATACTGATGTGCAGCAGCCACTTTGATGAAGATCTGCTCCACTGCCCCACTTTCTACAAATGAACATACGTTATCCTGCAGTAACCTGTGCGTATAAGAACTGCGTTATTTTAACACGGATTGTTTTTGTTATGAAATTTTGCATCTCCATACATACAAATATAATACAACTATTTTTTTACTAGCTTGTTTGGTCACTCTTTGGCTCTTAGGGCTTCTATTCTTCCTGACATATCTCTTATAACTTATTTCATAACTTATCTCTTATAACTTATCTCATATCTCAGACATAATACACAGCCTTGTGATTGAGTTGTAGCAAAAAATTGAATTTAGGTTTCATTTAGATTATATATTTAGTCTATATTGATTTTTATTTTTCACCCAGAAGCCATGAGGAATAGAAACATTTGGATTTAACTGTATATGTGGAGTGGTCTGGGAAAATCCACTGGATGTCCCTGTGACTAAATTCTGGAAAACAATCAAAAGTAAAATCTCTACTTTAAGAAAACATAAAAATATTTTACCCAAACAAAGTGCAACTGTTTTATTTAGTCTATTTTCTAAACTTTCCTTGGCTGTCCACCAGCGAAGATCATGCTGTGTGAGGAGCCAGTTTAACGAACAAAGTGGCGAAACAGCCAGATGGCTTTAAGATGTCTAAAACCCTGCGAGCTAAGTGTGCTAGTTTGATGCTCTGATCAAGTTCTTGGATAGTTCTATGCCATAGCAAAATGGACGTAATCCTAATCGATTCAGTTCTTGATCTGCACCAGTTGTCAGAATTAATGCAATGCTCCTGTGCCAAGAGATCACCAAAAAAGAGAAGAAAACGTACACACACTCGATAGGCAAAGTTTTAAAATGTTTAAATGACCTAATAAAAAGACACTGATTCCAAAAAATTGAGCCAATAAAACAGAACTGACTGATTATTTCCCTACCAGTGTAAGAGTGAACAAAGATCAGTGCAATGACAAGATGATGATAAGGCATGTGGAAATGCCATGAGTGACTTTTACCTCAGGTGATGCTGATAATCAAAGTGCCCATATAGGTGTATCTGATAAAAGGAGCACTTTGGACGTGTACAGTTACTCATTGTAGATGTAAATCAGACAGCAGTGATCAGATCAGGTACAGCTGATGGAATTTTAAACTCCACAGTAACACTTCTGGGTTAAGAAACAATCCACATCCAAAACGTTTACTGTAGTGATGAGGTCAGAAACTGAGCTAGAGAACGACTAAGACAAATGCGCACAAACTACACACCTACAAGGTGGACTAACAAGAAAGTGTTCTCTATATCTAAATCTATCTATCTATCTAAATCTATAGCCACACTGCCGTGCCAGATTCACTTGTATCATAGCAACACCCACTAAGATGCCACTTGAACACCAGGGTCATTGCTGCCACCATCATAATACCATCCCATTAACGATGGTCCTGTGGTGGATGGGGCAGAGTGCACATGTGTGGGAGGTGGACCCCTGGTGGCTAAAAGGGCTAATTGCCACAGGTGCCATAGGTATAAATGTGTGTGCCTACTGCAATCAGCCATTTTATCCTGGTCAGGGTCACAGTGGATCTGAAGCCTATCCCGGGATCACTGGGTGCGAGATGAGAACACACCCTGGATCTTACACACATACTGTATACCAGGGATGGAAAATATTTCAGTATTTGTACTTCGTTATTATACTTGAGTGTTGTTTTGGATTATTTGTACTTTAACTGGGTGGTATTAAATGTAATTACATTTTCAATCAAAACAAAATTACTCCTTACATTTTTATTTAAACATTCAGAGTACGCATTACAAACAGTCTCATCCAGCCAGTGACTGCAGGCTAGATACAGATCGAATGAGATCCTGCGCATTTTATTTACATTTCAGTTTAAAGCATCCGTTTAGGTTCATCAACACTCATGAATCAGAGACCTTCTCCTGCTACAGCTATAGTTACTACTATCTGTGTGCATCTGTATATGGATAAGCTGCCAGACTTCAGTGTGGGACTTGAGGATGAGCATTCCCGGTCCCACCTCAGCAAAATGTTTCAATATGCTGGAGAAAGCAAAGACTCTTATAAAATGCCTCAGGCACGAAGTCCATCTCATTATAAAAGCATGATGAAGTACGTTTTCTGAATTTGCTAATATTACCTGCTTATATTTAACTAAGTTAGCTTGTTTTCTTTGCTAAAGCCAGGTTACACTAGCGTCACTTCCAGTAACTAAAATAAATGGCTAGACAGCCAGTCAAATTCTACCTCATGGTAAACTTTGGTTATTTACATGATTGTGATTAATTCATTAGCAAATTACGTGGCATTATTCATGCATATGACCCGCAAACTTACAGACATCGAATGACCTTTTTAGGCCGAACATCAAAGTTGTTTCTAACAGTTGTAGATAAATAATAGAATTTGATTTCCACATAAAAAAAGACAACATTTATTTAGTTTCATTAAAAAAAAAAACATTTAGTTTCTAGTTTGTACACTTAAAAGTAGCAACGTTTTAACTTACATTTTTGGCTGTATACTGCCACTTTTAATTGAGTAAGTCTTTGATGCATCATCTGTACTTTCACATATACAGGATATATGAGTATTCATCTCCAAATTCTAAACACACCTTCTCACAGCCAGAAGAGGGAGTCAGATAAACCCAACATCATTATTTTGGCAAAGAGCACTTTTATTGTTTTATATTAACTCATACATACTCAGCGTTCAGAAGTACACATTCATCCCCATTCATCAAACACACGTCACGATTGTTCTTTTTAGTTAGATTTGTATTAGTTTCATAAAAACAATTGTTCTTTTTGGTTAGATCCATATCATGAAGAGCATACACAAATACAAAACAACTGAATGCATTAATGGAAGATTTTTAGATTGCAGCAATGTATTGTTGCTATAGATGAAGCCAAAGAAAGAGCAATGAATTAAGCATGAACTTGCTGTTGCTTGTTTCTTCATTGCAGACAGAGTGCTCACTCGAGAATTGTGAATAATAATGAAACACAGCGTTTCCTAGAAACTGAAATGTGTGGTAGATTGTTATCTGAGAGCGAGGTTGACATCGTGCATTGCTGTTAAACCTGTGGTTAATGCAACAGCTTGCAAAACTGCTGTCTGTCTGCACGCCCTATTTTAATGTTGCACTATTTCTTTTTAACATTTAACCCTGTATGCACACTCTGTATCATATAGACAACATAATATAAAAGCATATAAAGATAAAAACAGCAAACAGTTAAAGTAAAGAATATTGAAATTAAATATCATACAAAAATATCAAATATCTTCTTTTTATAAAACTTGTTAAAACAAATGTATGAATAGAAATTGTACTAACATGAACATTGGGTAACTTACATTTTAACCAAAACAAAGAATCTGAGCATAGAAAAATATGCTTTTCCAAAAAAAAAACAAAAAACAAAAAATTAATGAAAATAAAATGTAAGTTTCTTAGGAAATGTCAACGAACACTTACAGTTTGGAAATTAACTGCCTACAGATTTCATTTCTGTCCATCTAGACTTATATAAACAGCATACATGTTAATTTACTGGAGGTTTTGCTGTGTAATTGTATATCAGCAGTCTTAGACTGGGCAAGAGGTTTGATTGAAGGTTCTGGACTTGTCTAACTTTACACAAGAAATGCTTTAACTGTCATCATTATATTTACACCAACTGCTTTAGCAAAAGTAATTCTGAGAAAAGTCACAATCAATGCCATCATGTTCCCCTTAGGATCACCTGAAAAAGAATAAAAATACATTTATAAAGCAAAACATTCAGGCATGGACTTTACAGTCCTCATATTTATAGTGCATACTCACCAGAACCACTGATTTCATTTAGTCCGGTCTGATTACCAGATCTACTGTCACTGATCGAGCTGGGCGGCTCACAGGTTGAGGTTTGTACTGTTACTGTTTCTGTTGCTGAGAAAAAAAATCCCATGACGATTCTCATGAAAATGTATATAGTCATATAGATTTATCTTATAGATATTACCTTATTTGGGAAAAACAATCCAGAAATTATGAATACTTACATTTTTTTCCATCATTTTTAGTAATGTTTATATTTTTCATTTTGCAAATATCAATTTCTTCGGAAAATGCAGCGAAGTAGTAGGTCCCAGTTGAGGACAGCGCAGCATTATCAACTTTGAAATTAGTTGTACTGTCGCCTTTGGACAGAGATAATGGGCCTTGTTTTGGAAAGAAGCCTGCAGCCAGACACGTTTCCTGCTTCTCCTTCTCAGTGTGAAAAGATAATATTGATAGAGTAGGCAGAGACGGAGACGTGTTCTCTGAAAAGGAAAAAAAAAAAGATATGTGTAAGTGACTTAGAGCACTCAACACATCTTTATGCTGTCAATTCTTAATTATAGCAATTATAGCAATGCCTCTTATTCAGAGTTGATTTGAGTGGTGGAATGATGTGCAAATAATTCAACAAAACTGACTGAACGAAACATTTTTAAAAAATTAATGATTTGAGGGCATGATGAATCAGCTTCAGCTGCATGGATGCAAGCAACACACTTAGTACTGGTTGACTTTTACGGTTGTGGAAGAGGAAAGATTTAAAATCCCAGGATTTTAAATGGTTTCCACTTTTTGAGTCTGGTTCCTTTCATGGTTCCTTTCTCATCATCGTCTTTGAGTTTTTTTCACCTCTCTAGCTCTCTGGCTTTCTCATTAAGGATCTAATGATATAATCTGGATTCCTGTGAAGCTGCTTGTCTATTTCTGAAACCACTATACAAATAAAATTTAACTGAACTGAATTCAAGCCTGTCATATGTATACATACACGATGGATGTACAAACTCTATTCATTCCTAGGTTTATACTCATGTTAGGACTCGATCACTCAGATTTAATTAAAGTGCCATTTTAAATATAGACAAGTTCTGGAGCCCATAGTACCGAACCTCACAATATTCCATCTTACACAGATAGAATTAGCTGAAATAACAGAATATGACTGATATAAGCAAATCCTTCATTCAGATAAACACAAATCTGAATGAAATTAATCAAAATCTGAAAAGCAGGCTACCAAAATGAACAAAATGTACCTCCATGCTCAGTCTTCTGCCCAAGGTAGAGTGTCTCAGTGCCTTTTGTGTAAATATACGCCTATTTCTCAACTGACAAATGTGTTGATAAAAACTATTTGAGTTCCTAAATTACATGTTGGCACTATTTAATCTACATTAGCTACAAGTTCCTGTGCACATTTATGATGATTAATGTTATTTTCTATACTATTCTATTAAATTTTTTTTTTATCAACATTGATATTGATATTGACTGTTAAATGTTATGCCCAAATTTACATGCGCTCTGACCAGATGTAAATTTAACCATACAGATACAGCAAGGACAGTATTGAGTGAATAGTGAAATTGTCGTGGAATTAGCCGACGCTTGGTTTACAATCAGATTTGTTTGTGCAGGACCTGAATAAGGGCCAATGGGATAAGAAAAGTAAGATTCAAAAGACCTAGAAAATTAGAAAACATTAATGTTTCATTAAGATAGAGAAAGTCCAGGAGTCTTTTACCAAGATTGATCGCCATGATTTGGAAATTGACGATACAAAAACACTAATTGCACAAAGAGTGGAAGAAATCACTTTGAAAAAATGCCTGAAAGATTCACAAAAATGCTGAACAAACATTAGGAGACAAAGTTTTTAGAGGAAAGTGGCATTTGTGATGTTTACATGAGTTTCAGAATAATCACTATTAATGTCTTAACACACACTTTTTGTACATTGTACTTACTTATGAGAGTAAGTAAGATCCTATACTGCATTAAGTATCTTGCATTCAATATTTTGTATAAATGCCTTATACAAATGTTTTATATAAATAGCTCTGAGGTCAGAAATTTTAATGCCCACGAAGCGCTTAGGGGAAAAATGCTGCTGCTCATCTGTTCTATTTTTAATTACTGTACGTTATTTATCCCCTAGAATAGAATGTTAATTTTGCACATATTTGTTCAACAAAAGCAGTCCACTGTGTGTGTAAATATAATATACAAAACAACAAACCTCTTAGTTCTATAATTTAGAATTACTAGATAAACCAGATGATGAATTAATGGGAAGATTTCTACTCTATTGTTCTTTAATATGAAATCAGTTCACTTTTAAAAAACATGAAAGCAATAATAAAGAAAGAAATTTCTGTAATAGTGAATTTTGTGATTTCTGAAATTTCTTAAATTATGATATTTTCTATTTTGAGGCTAATAAAAAGCTAAGTTTCAATAAGTAGATATGTAGAATGGTATATTTTTGCAAAGGGCCTCATACTATGTGTTTCTTTAATATAAAGTCAACGTCATTTTTTAAGAAATATGAAAGGAAACTCTTCAGAAAATTTCTTTTCCTATTTTGGGAGGGTAAAGTGGTAACTTTAGGTGTCTTGTAAACCAAAATAAAATTAAACAGTCTAACTGGAGTCAGAGCATTTTATAGAAGAATGGAAGGATAAGATAATGGAGATCAGAAATTAGTAAGTGATTCAGTAGACTTTCAGCTTTATAGAATATTATCTCTGTGGATTATATATGGTAAAAAAAAAAATCTACATAGATAGTCAGATATTTTTGCCACTTTCCCAAATAGGAGTCCAGTGACAAAATATTAAACCCTGACAGCTGAATACATTTTTGCCAACAATTTTAACAACTTATGAAGAAATCTCATGTCTTTAGGATAGCTTTGACTTGCTGACTTTTTTTTAATTATTACTATTATTGTTATTATTATTGAATTGTATTTTATTATTAGCTGTTTTGATGCATTTGGTTTATGCTATGTACTTCTGTTTCTATTTTTTTTTCTATTTTTCACCTATGTAAAGTGCCCTGAGAGGCCTTTTTAAAGGCACTATATAAAAATAAAGATCCTTGAGCTTATAGTATGCAGGTTAGTCCAGAACAGACATTTATATTCTAATAATGACTCAAGAAAAAGTATTAATATTCTCCAAAAACAATGTTACTTCAAGCACAAGTTGCTACCAAGTTAGTATCAGTTATGTTTATTATATATATATATTAAGGTATTATTATTACTACTATATCACTTTTTAGCTTATTCAGCATAACCTGGCATTTAAAGTGACATTTATTACGCTCTATTTCTTATTATATTCCTTTTTTGTTTTTAAAGTGAACTGTTTTGTCAATTAAAAAGCTACATCATTATTACAATAAAGTTTTAAAAACTTTGAGTAACTTTAAGAGATTATTTTTCATACTCCACAAATAGGGAAAGTGAATTGTGTACATATAAAATCAAACACTCTATCATGGTAATGAATCCATTTTTATAACGTGAATGACCGTGCTAGCATTTGTCATGGTTTCTTCGCAGATATTTTTGTCTTTTCAAATATTATGTTTATTTTAATATCTCTTCCTTGCCAGCATTTCTGACAACTGAATTTTTTTTTATCGAGAATCCTCTCAGATCCTCAATTTTTTTTTAGTTTATCCTCCAGATATACCTTTAGCATGCATTTTGTCTTTCTAATTACATACATAAACTACATCAACTACACGACGTTATACAGGAAAGTGGAATTTCTTATATTTATACATTTAAATACCAGATTTATTTTCATTTTAGGTTCATTTTATATCATACTACATTTAAGGCAAGTGTAACTATAATGTACAACCTATATTTTATGTGGATGTGCCCCATTTGTCACATAGGACTCACGCTATACTACAGCAAACTATACGAGTATATGTTCATTTTGCACCTGAATGACTATTACCACAGTTTTTCATCATCTCTTAAATGTCCTTAGCAATAATAATTTTGTCTCCATAAACATACAATAAGCTTTATGGTACAAAAATATGGTTTTAGGGTTGTTTCCAAAGCTATCAGTACGTAAAGGTCCACAGTTTTCATAGTCTCTAAGCTAAACGGTGACATTATTTAACTCTTGGAACTAATTTTTTCCTTACTTCAATTAGATTTACCCAGTTACAACATCTGCATTGGTCATTTTCTTTTTCACACATAGCATCTAAAAATTATCACAGCTAAGCAAAATTTTCAAGGAAAATTTTTTAAGTAACAAGGTGCAATTTACTTACTTCAGCAACAAGAAAGGTAAGGTGAAAAATTACTTACTTGGTTCGACGGTCAGTTTAATCGGTTTTCCGAAAGTCAGAGCATCAGTGTCACCGTGATTCAAGCCTTTACAAAAACCCTGTGCCCCAAGATCGTCTCAAGAACAAGAGTTTTAGCATATATAAACCTAAAATATTGTTATATTATTAAAGAAAAAGAAAATATTAAGCTTAATTACATCAAATTAAGGACAGGAACATTTTTCAGTGACTTTTTTAATCATTAATTGAAAATGTCAGCCTGGTACACCTTCAACTGTAGACTATTCAGGTTACTTTTAAAAGATTACATAGAAAATAGTTTCCAGTAATTCTTTCTCCTTATCCTTACCTAATAATGTGCATTAGGCTACTATAGGTTATCAAAATTTTAAATTATAATGAATCTTTCTACTTACTTGGTGTGATGATATGGCTAATTGGCTTTCCAAAAGTTTTTTCTTCTGCCCAAAACAGTCCTTAAACATATTACCATGGTCTCAATGCTTCTTATTGAACATCCAGTAAGAATATACAGTGTAGTTTGTAGAAATCTCCCATTTCCATTTCATTCATCCTCCATGCAAGCACTAACATTTCTCCACAGTAAAATCCCCAAAAATATTCCAAAAACACACAAAAATAAGTTCCATAGAGTAATGCAGCTGTGATTGTCCAGCAGTCCTGAGTCTTCAGTTGTTTAATGCACTTCCAGATAAAGAAAATGGCACACAGGTATTTTGTACAGGGCTTAACTGTGTTTGAGTCACTGTGGTAGTCAAAGCACAGTGATAATCCTCAGCACAAAAACCCTCTGACAGTTCTGCCTAACTTTAACTATAAAAAAGCACTGACACAAACTACTTCCTGGTAAATATCAAGTAATGGATGACTTTTCAGAATCGACCCACATTCCTTTCTGGAGAAAAAGTAAGAAAATCCTCTTTATACAAGTCCATAATTATTCATTCTGGCCTTAATGAAGTACAAAAAATTAAATAACGTATAAATTAAATAAATTAAAGAAACAACCTAAAGATGAACCAGAGATGAAAACTTAGATGAAAAATGTAGCAACATAAAGACATTTGAACACTATGGGATTCCTGTAGCAGGTTTTTGTACAAACCCAGTAGTGAAATGAATCAATGTGGTACGTCCACCCACAATGACACAACACTGAACAATAACTCAACGACTCCCTCTATATGAATACTCCAGTGGAGGATACATGAAGAGATCTCGATTATGCACAATATATATTATATATAGTAACAATAATAATAAAAATAATCAGAAGTGGCTGGTATAAATGCATGGCATGCTGTGATTCAGTTCACAGTAATACATATGCTCTATATAAAAGATCTTATTTTGTATAATACTTATATATTCAAATTTCTTTCAGATGTTTACATAGTCAACTGGGAGCCATATACTAGAGCAGATTTAATACCTTTCTCACTCAGAATTTAAGGGTAATAACTAATTAAGTTAAGCAAAGTAACAGATATTTATGTTAATATACAGGTGCATGTACAGTGAGGGGAATTAGGCGTTCAGAGACTTTTATTATTTAATCTACAGTGCATATATCCATAATGCTTTTTAACTTTATACTTATACAGTCTCCTCTGAAAATATCGGAACACAAGGCCAGTTCTATTGTTTGTGCTATACACTAAAGACATTTGGGTTTGAGATCAAAACATGAACATGAGACGATAGATCAGAATTTCAGCTTTCAATTCCTGATATTTACATCTAGGTGTGTTAAACAACTCAGAACAAGGCATCTTTTGTTTGAACCCTCCCATTTTTCAAGTGATCACAAATATTGGAACATGTAACTGACAGGAGTTTCTTGCTGCCCAGGTGTGCTCTGTTAGATTGATTGTTGAAGCAGTTAATAGCTTTGAATGTCTACTCTGGGTTTGATCCCTGGGTTTCACCTGTGAAGACTGCGTTTGTTGTTAAAAAGGATAAACCAACATGAAGACCAGAGAGCTGTCTATGGAAGAAAAGCAAGCCATTTTGAAGCTGAGAAAATAGGGAAAATCTGTCAGAGCCATCACACAAGCATTGGGAATAGCCAATACAACAATGTGGAATGTCCTGAAAAAGAAAGAAACCACTGGTGTACTAACAACCAGACAGAGAACAGGTTGGATGATTAAAACAGCAGCAGCTGATGACAGAAACATTGTGAGAGCTGTGAAGAAAAACCCTAAAACAGTCAATGACATCACCAACAACCTCCACAGGGCAGGGTGAAGGTATCACAATCCACCAGCTGAAGAAGACTTTGAGAGCAGAAATTATAGAGGCCATACTACAAGATGCAAACCTCTCATCAGCAGTAAGAGTCAGAAGGCCAGACTGGAATTCACAGAGAAATCAGAGATGAACCACAAAAGCTCTGAAACCAAGATTAACCTCTAGCAAAGTGATGGAAAGGGCCAAAGTGTGGAGACAGAAAGGATCTGCTCATGATCCAAAACATATGAGCTCATGGGTGAAGCATGGTGGAGGTAGTGTCATGGCTTGGGCTTGCATGGCTGCTTCTGGAACAGACTCACTAATCTTTACTGATGATGGAACTCATGATGGTAGCAGCAGAATGAATTCAGAAGTCTACAGAAACATTCTGTCTGCTAATTTACAAAGAAATGCGTCTGATCTAATTGGGACGAACTTCATCATGCAGCACGACAACGACCCAAAACACACTGCAACACAACAAAGCACTTCATCAGGGGAAAAAGTGGAAGGTTTTAGACTGGCCAAGTCCATCAGCAACAATGCTGCAAAAAACTAATTTCTTCTGACTGTAGGACTCTCGAAAAACAGCTTTGCAAGACTAAGGTATTAATGTAGTTTTTTCCCTAATAATTTTGTTTTTTAAACATCTTTCTTTTGTTTTATGAATACGTAATTATTATTCATATTTTTAGTACAAAGTCAAGACATCATTTGTGTAAATTTGAAATGGATATATGCACTGAAATGTGTTAAATAACAAAAAACAAATCAAATGTACCCAAATACTTATTTCCACCAACTTTAAATGTATGTTTATACACAGAAGTTATTTTACTACTATTATTGATTCACCTTTGACTTATTCTACTTTTAATTATTAATATTTAGAATCCATGTAAGCTTTGAATGAAAGTACACTAATAATAATAAAAAAATAAAGTTGTAACATCATTCTGCCACAACCATTCTGTAATTTCATTTCTATGTGTGTGTTGATTTCCATAATGAAAAAAAATATATATATTTTTAAAAGATAAAAAGACATCAAAAATTCTGGTTCAAGAGCCATACAGACTACAAACAATAATGAAACCTGCACAGCAACAACTCACAACTACAACAAAAGCTTGCCAGATAGATGCTGAAAAACTAGGACTTAAATAGTGGCACTAATAAGGCATAAGGAGACACAGGTGAGTGTGATTAGTGAGGCATGTGACTTGCTGGGGCTGATGGGTAATGTAGTTCTACCATGACAATCAATAATAATACAAAGGATAAACATCCATTTTGACCCATAAGGAGAATAAAAATTAGATTAAAAAATTAATAAGAATCAACATAAACCATGGCTAACATTATCATCTTAAGAAAAGTGAATAATGAACAATGTAAACTGGATAATAAAAGATGAATGAAGTGTCAACACAATGTTTTTTACACACCATGGCTCTCTTGTGGTAGTTTTTGTACCAAGTCAGTAGTGAAATGAATCTCTGTGGTATACCAGTCCCACAGTGGCACAGCGCCGAACAAAAACTCACTGACTCCCTCTATTTGAACACCTGCGTGGGATATTCTGAAGAGCTCTTGTTTATGCATTATTTATGAAAAGACACATTAATGAACTAATCTACAGTCACTAATGAATGAAATAGAAATTAATGAGAATAATAAAATGTATATTTACCTATGAATTATGAATAGGCCAAACTATCCAAGTACATCTGGCTAAGAGCTTACATTCCTAACGTTCTCTGAAACAATATTTCCGTAAGAAAAATATATTAAACTGCCTGAGCTGCAGCTGATCATTGGGACTAACAGTAGGCATGCCTCAGCTGAGCACATTTTGGATCAGCTATACTGCTTCAGGGTATCAGCAAGTTACACTGGAAGCTAAACCATTGACAGCTTTAAAGATAAGGACTTTGTAATCAATGCAGAATAAGACGAACTTCACATCACTGCTTCACAAAGTAACATTCCTCTTAGTGCTGTAAGGAGGTAGCTACAGAGTGCTTCAATCCACATTTAATGGAAGAAGATACCTCTTTTCCTACACTCAAGTACGCATGCATAATCACTTTGTTTACTCTACCCTACACAGACGGCAGAACTTTCTCCTACAAATCCCCCCGTCTGTGGAATAACCTTCCAGTTGGTGTTCAGGACTCAGTCGCAATCTTTAATATTTACACAGAGTTGACTTGTTAAGTCAATTAATGAGAATATAATGCTATATTTCAAAAAGTGTAAGAGCTCCCTTGTCAAGATTATTATGTGAGGATGTACACTCCTTGTAATCCCTTGAGATAAAGGGAAAAGTTGGAGATGAGTTGGAGATAAATGTGTGTAACCATGTGGTTGAGCTGGCTGTTAAAGGGTTAAACGCCATGACTCCTGTAGCAGGTTTTTGTACAAAGCCAGCTGTGAAATGAATCGCTGTGGTACTCCAGTCCCACAGTGACACAACACTGAACAAAAACTCACTGACACCCTCTATGTGCATATACCAGTGGAGGAAACACTGAAGAGATCTCGATTATGCCTTATTTATGGCAAAGGCACATTAATGCTCTAATCTACAATTACTAAGAAATTAAATATAATTTAACAAGAGTCATAAATAGTATATTTAACAAAATAAAAAACCCATGAACTATGAATTGGCCAAATTATACAAGTACATTTTAAATCTGGATTAAGTCTTACAATCCCAAGGCTCTCTAAACAATATTTCAGTGCTTATGGACAATATAAGAAAAATATCTTCCACTGGCAGTTGATCCTTATGGTAGCCCTGCCTCAGCTGAACAATTTGCTAGGTAGTAAGTGTTGTTTTATAATTGCTTATGCCTCAAAAGTATAGAAAATGGCTATTAATCCCCTCAAACTTTGCTTTTCTGACAGCCACTTTCTCCTTCCTACTGAGCTTCTTGGGGAATTCCTTGCACTCCAGGATCTTCTTTATCTGTGTTCCGACGAAGACACCGGCTTTTGCTTTTGCCTCAGACAGCTTAGGAAAGAAGTCCTGAAGACTTTTTTATTTATGCTTATACTGAACGTCCTTTCAACACACTCGCTACTGTTTGACTTTATAGTTTCTCATGTCACCTCAGGGAGTTATTCATTGCCACTGTCACCTCTGGCTTTTGTCTTATTTTGTCCATTTTAACTTGATAGTTCTCCAAGTACAGATATGTACTGGTATAGGTAGGTATAACAAGGCTGAAGTAAATTCCAACACCGGTATCAAATAATATATTGGAAAAAATCGAGGTGCATGTTTATCTTGAGACTTTTGTGCAGTCAAAATGTATTGTTATTGCACAAGTCAGGCGCAGAGCTCAGAATAAGGCGAACTTCACATCACTGCTTCACAAATGTCTACAAGTAACATTCCTCTTAGTGCTGTAAGGAGGAAGCCATACAGTGCTTCAATTCACATTTAATGGAAGGAGATACCTCTTTTCCTACACTCAAGTACGCATGCATAATGACTTTGTTTAAAAGTTGGAGATGAGTTGCAGATAAATGTGTGTAACCATGTGGTTGAGCTGGCTGTTAAAGGGTTAAACGCCATGACTCCTGTAGCAGGTTTTTGTACAAAGCCAGCTGTGAAATGAATCACTGTGCTCTCCCAGTCCCACAGTGACACAACACTGAACAAAAACTCACTGACACCCTCTATGTGCATATACCAGTGGAGGATACACTGAAGCCATAAATCTTGATTATTCCTTATTTATGGCAAAGGCACATTAATGCTCTAATCTACAATTACTAAGAAATTAAATATAATTCAACAAGAGTCATACAAAGTATATTTACAAAATAAAAGATCCATGAACTATGAATTGGCCAAATTATACAAGTACATTTTAAATCTGGCTAAGAGCTTACATTCCTAACGTTCTCTGAAACAATATTTCCATAAGAAAAATATATTAAACTGCCTGAGCTGCAGCTGATCATTGGGACTAACAGTAGGCATGCCTCAGCTGAGCACATTTTGGATCAGCTATACTGCTTCAGGATATCAGCAAGTTACACTGGAAGCTAAACCATTGACAGCTTTAAAGATAAGGACTTTGTAATCAATGCAGAATAAGACGAACTTCACATCACTGCTTCACAAAGTAACATTCCTCTTAGTGCTGTAAGGAGGTAGCTACAGAGTGCTTCAATCCACATTTAATGGAAGAAGATACCTCTTTTCCTACACTCAAGTACGCATGCATAATCACTTTGTTTACTCTACCCTACACAGACGGCAGAACTTTCTCCTACAAATCCCCCCGTCTGTGGAATAACCTTCCAGTTGGTGTTCAGGACTCAGTCGCAATCTTTAATATTTACATAGGTTTGACATTTTAGCTTGGTAACACATTTAATGAGGAGTAGCACTGGTGATATCAACATAAAGTTTTCATACAGATTTCAAAGCTATATTGAAATATACAGTGTCTTGTCAAGATTATTATGTGAGGATGTACACTCCTTGTAATCCCTTGAGATAAAGGGAAAAGTTGGAGATGAGTTGCAGATAAATGTGTGTAACCATGTGGTTGAGCTGGCTGTTAAAGGGTTAAACGCCATGACTCCTGTAGCAGGTTTTTGTACAAAGCCAGTGGTGATATGACTAACAGTGGTACCCCACTGCCACAGTGACACAACACTGAACAAAAACTCACTGACACCCTCTATGTGCATATACCAGTGGAGGAAACACTGAAGAGATCTCGATTATGCCTTATTTATGGCAAAGGCACATTAATGCTCTAATCTTCCATTGTTTTGGGATAAGCTATACTGCTTGCCTGTTGTGATGTCCCGTCACACTTTACTGCCATGGCTCTCCGTGCCCTCTGGACCTTCCCAACAATACTAGTTCACGTACAAGTCTCACCCTTTCTTCAGTGTATTTATTCTCACCTGATTACTGTAGATAGAGAACTGCCACTATAACACTATGTAGCACGATTTCCGTTCCTAGGTAGTAAGTGTTATTTTATAATTGCTTATGCCTATTATCACTGAGAAAACAGGTGAATTTGTATGTTTTTGTTCACATAAAGTCAGAAAAAAACAACATAGTCAGTATATCCTAGTGGAAGCGCTGGCCTTGCTCCTTGAATTTATCAAGATGAACATCGAGGATATGGATTTTGAGAGACCTCCTGCAGCCGATTGTGTCGTAGTTCTTCACCAGAGTCTCAACCAGCTCCATATAGTTTTAGTCTTTGTGATTTCCCTTGAAGCCCTGAACCACTGCGACAAAGCTGTTCCCAGCCACTGTCTCCTTCCTACTGAGCTTCTTGGGGAATTCCTTGCACTCCACGATCTTCTTTATCTGTGGTCCAACAAAGACACCGGCTTTTGCGTTTGCCTCAGACAGCTTAGGAAAGAAGTCCTGAAGACTTTTTTATTTATGCTTATACTGAACGTCCTTTCAACACACTCGCTACTGTTTGACTTTATAGTATACGATTGTGGAAGAGCAATGATTTATAATCCAACAATCTGGTATCACTCAGAGGAGGATGGCTTCCCTTTTTTGAGTCTGGTTCCTCTCAAGGTTGGTTTCTTATGTCGCCTCAGAGAGTTATTCATTGCCACTGTCACCTTTTTGTCACTTTTGTCTTTTGAGGCTTTTGTGCAGTCAAAATTTATTGTTATTGCATAAGTCAGGAACAGAGCTGTGTTTTTGTAGGGGCCTTATATTTCCTTGCATAACTGTGACCCCCCGTATATACACAATGAAATATGCTGGTGCAAAAACTGTTCAAAAGAGTTTGCGTGGGTAGGAAATAAGATAAGGCAACTGATGTATGTGGTAAAAACCACTCTGGTTTTCTCTGAGGAAGCAGATGAGGCGGTATCTTTTGTCTCTATAGGCGCCAGGTAGAATAGTATTAGAAAGCTGGGTATTATGTAGCTGATAATTTCCCCTTTGAATTTGAATGTGTAATTGTGAAAAAAATTAATTAATTCAAAAAGTTAATTTGTTAGCTACATTAACCTCATAGCAGTGAAAAGCTAGTCAGATAACTCAATAACTCTTGGCTAAATGATTACAGTTGAGGTCTAGGGAAAATTGTATGAAAGACTTTTTGCTTAATTATTCCTTTAACCTGTAGCCCTAACTTTTTTACCTATTTACTTAGTGTGTTTTATTATTATTTTATATATATATATATATATATATATATATATATATATATATATATATATATATATATATATTATATGTATATATATATATATATATTATATGTATATATAAAATCTCAAGAAATTTTTAGTGTAGGATTTCTTGAGGTATGGGCCAAAATGTAAATTCTTGCTCTATAGTGCCACCATCAGGCCGATTGGGCCCATCGCACTTGCCTGAGTAATCGCACAGAGTACTACCTGTCAAAAACATTAACATTTGTAAACAATATGGCCACCACATGCCACTCAATTCAAATCAGGTAGAGCCTAGAGGGGTGGAGCTAAGTTGAGATAACTGTTTCTGAGGAACCCGCAAGTCCCATCAGGCTGAAATCTGGTATGCTGCATCTGTGTGTTAATCTGTAAGTGGATTTTTGATGATGACCCAATTACTTGAAAAAACATGGTCACCATTGGCCAATCAGATTCCAGCAGGCCTTTGACAAGGTTACCATTGATCTATCATTATGAAATTTGAACACTTTGTTTGGGTAGGTACCCATTACGGTCCATGCAATCTCATTCAAATTGGGGGGGAGTTGGGCATGGGGGAACTGATCGCACCACCCTTTTCAGGGCTTTGTGGTCCAGATGAGAGGTGTTTCCATACCACAAAATGATGTAGCTTGTTAGGATGCTTTCAATGGTGCTCCTCTAGAAGGAGGTAAAGAGGTGAGAGGGCAATCTGAACTTCCTCAGTCTGCAGAGATAGTAAAGGCACTGCTGTGCCTTCTTCACCATCATCTCAGTGTGTGAAGTTAAGTCATCAAAGATCTGAACTCCTGAAGTCTGGGACTCTCTCCACAGGGGTTCTGTAGATCAAGAGTGTGCTGTAGCTCCTCCAGCGATGCTTCCCAAAGTTGATCACCAGCTTCTTCATCTTGCCAACATCCAGATAGACCCGTTTGCCTTAGTTGGAGATCAGCCCTACTATTGTGGTGTTGTTAGAAAACTTGACAGTGATGTTGGAGTCATATGTGTGACACAGTCGTGCATGTTAAGGGCGTAGAATAGGGGGCTGAGCACACATTCTTGCGGGGCCCAAGTGTTGAGAATGACAGATCCTGAAAGGTGATGGCTGACTTTCACCACCTGTGGTCTGCCTGTCAAGAAAATTCAGGATCCATTTGTACAGGAAGATATCCAGTCCAAGGTCTGTGAGTTTGCTGGTCAGAACTAAAATCAATGAATAACATCCTTGCTGAGGTTCCTTGCCTCTTGTTTAGATGTGACAAAGTAGTATGCAGGACATGGGCTATGGCCTCTTCAGTGGATCTGTTATTCTGTGGATCTGTTAGTAGACAAACTGCAGGGGTTCTTTGGTAGGTCCAAGTTCTTTGGTAGGAGCAACTGAAGTCCTTGACTAGCCCTTCAAAGCATTTTATAGCTATAGAAGTGAGTGCTAATTGGTGGTGGTCACTGAGGCATGCTGGAGCTGATAGGTGGGTTTTGGGTTTATATATCACAAACTGCTTTGTTGATCCATGGTTTCTGATTCGGATAAGTCTGAATGGAAACTGTTAGAAAAATATTGTTCACCAGCGTACTGATGAACCCCATCGCCACTTCTGTAAACATGCTGATGTCATCAGAGCTGACACAGAACATGTCCCAGACAGTCAACCCAAGTGCGTCCTGAAGAATGGCCTCTTGGTCATACCAGACTTTGACCTCCCTTGTCACCGGAGCTTCTTCTTTGAACCTTTGTTTATATTTTGGCATAAGGAAAATGGTGTTGTGGTCAGACTTGCCAAATGAAGGCAGCCCTGTAGCTTTATATCTGTCCTTAAACTGTGAATAGCAGTGGACTAGCATGCAGTTTCCTTTGGTAGAGCATGTGACATGTTGGTAAAAATTTTGCCATTAACTTTTTGAGGTTTACCCTGTTGAAATCCCTGGCCACGATGAGGGCTATAGCTGTGTTAGCAGCCTGGTGCAAATTCAGTGCCTCATATGGCTCTAATAGTGTGAAATGAGTCTGCTTGTCTCAACTCCTCGCTTGGAATGAGGAGTCATGCACAGTAGCACTTCATACATACACTGTATGTGTCACAGCTGCAAGCCCAGCGGCATCTTAAACATCATTAAGGAAATTTAGAAGGATGGACCATCTAACAGCAAAATTGAAATGCAGTATATTCTGGACCTGAGAGCAAAACTCTCAAGCAAAACCTTGGATCAACTAACCCAGGAGAATTTTTGCGTCAGGCCCAAGAGTGACGGTACCAACTGTATGACAGGGAAACTCAGCTACAGGAATTCTCACCAGGAGATAAAGTGCTTGTATTTCTTTCCATGTCGAGTTTTGAATTACTCGTGAAGTGGCAAGGGCCCTTTGAAGTCATGCGGAGAGTTGGGAAAGTTGATTTGTGAGGTCAGGCGAACAGAAGGAGGTAATGCCCTTCAAATATACCACATCAACCTAATGAAAACATGGAGATAGGTGGTTCCTTTGCTGTGGTGACAATGATTCACTCTCTGTCCCGACAAGAAGGTTGAACAGAGGGCACTTGAACTTGAACTTGAACTTAAAGTTGAACTATAGTACAAGCCATGAGTGGCTTAGCGTTTTCAGTTGCGCGCTGACAAATGTTCTAGGTAAAAATTTGGAAAATAAAAATAAAAGAAGCCAGAAGGTCGATAAAAACTCACTTGCCTCCTGAGTCCTTGAGATCACCGAATCCACAAGCTGCTGGTTGTATTGAACATCCAAGAATTTGGCAAAAAAAAAAACAGAAATAAAATGGACAAGGTAACCTACCACCATGTGGTTGAAAAACTGCTTGTGTTTTTACTGACAGGCATTCTAGACTGACTACTAAATCCCTTTAAGCAGGACCCTACAGGTGTTATCTAGATGCAGTGACCGGTATGCAACACTAGAGGTGCGTATTCAGCCCATGGATTATCACTGGATGCACCATTTCAGTGATCCTTCTGCTGGTCAAATCAGCAGAAGTGGAGTGCAGTGAACCCATCACTCATCTGAAGGCCCATCCCATCAGATCCTACATAGATGACTTGGCTGTAACAACTATGTCAGTGTCTGGGTGCAGATGGATTCTCCATGATCTAGAGAGGATTATGACCTAGGCAGAGATGTACTTCAAGTCTGGCACTTCAAGCTCTCTTGTACTTAAGAAAGGAAAGTTGGTTGACAAATTCTCTGTGGGAGCCACCCCAATCCTTACCATCTCTGAGAAACTAGCTCTTGACCTGTATCTGCATGATTTTTTGCATCGTGCTGCTGCCACGTGATTGGCTGATTAGCTGATTAACCGTATGAATCTGCAGGTGTACAGGTGTTTCTAACAGGGAACCCATCCTCATCTGGGTGACACTGGATAGTGCAAATCAATTCTCTTCTATAACTTTATACTATAAAGTCAAGAAGTGCAAAGCGTGTTCAAAGGAACTTGAGTATGAGTTCAGTACAATCTAGTACAGCCTAGATTTAACGACTGAGTAATATTATCTATATGAGCTTCAAATGACATTCTGAGTTTATATTATGATCTATGTTGTCAAAAGCTGCACTAATGTCAAGCAGCACAGGCAAGGAGACACAACCCTGATCAGAGGCCAGTAGTAGGACATTTACCACTTTAACCAGTGCTGTCTCTGTGCTATGATGAGGCCTAAATCCTGACTGATACACTTCATGAATGTTATTTCTATGTAGGTATGAGCATAGCTGCTGTGCTACAACCTTTTATTGGTTTCAGAGATAAAGGGGAGGTTTGATATTGGCCTACAGTTGGACAGCTGACAGGGGTTGAGGTGAGGTTTTTTAATCAGGGATTTCATAACTGCTGGTTTAAAGGATTAAGGTACATAATCCTCAGTCCCCGGTCATGTTACGGATGCAGTCATGGATGTAATAAATGTGAACAAAGTGGATTATTTACGCCATTATACTTTATTCTCCCAAAAGCCCTTCGGAGGAGAAGCTAAAAGTATATAGACTTAAGTATATACAATCGGGTCCATAAGTATTTGGACAGTGATGCAATTTTGATAATTTTGCCTCTGTACACCACCACAATAATAATAATAATAATAATAATAATAATAATAATAACTTTTATTTATATAGTGCCTTTCCAACACCCAAAGTCACTTGGGTGACATCCATGGTTTACAATGTATTCGAAATGAAGATCAAGATGTGATTGAAGTGTAGACATTCAGCTTTAATTCAAATTATTGCATTAACCATTTAGGAATTACAGATTTTTTACAGAGTCCCTCCATTTTCACAGGCTCAAAAGTAATTGGACAATTGACCGATATGCAGTTCCATGACCAGGTGTGGCCTGTTTCCTCATTACATAATGACAAAAGGTCTGGAGTTGATTCCAAGTGTTGAATTTGCATTTGGTATCTGTTCTTGGGAACTCTCAATATGTGAGGGTCATATGAACAACAAAAAAAAATCACTATTCTTCTTCTTATTATTATTATTATCATTATTATTATTATTATTATTATCATCATCAACAAGACCTCTGGAGATCATTTATTGCTCAACCCTTTTTTAGCCCTCTCAGGGCTTCCCAAAAAGTTGAATAATTAAAATGGAGGCTGTAGTGTATATATTAAGAATTTAATGTAAATACATTATTCAAAATGAACAGCTGTGTTCTTTTCTTTGTTGTTGTTTTTTTTTTTTTTTTTTTTTTTTTTTTATGAAAGCTAGAAATCTGGTGGAAACATCCATTAACATGAACGTTTATTGCTGTGCGATACATTTTCGAGGTTCATTCATTCATATTTACTAGGTGCCTGGCCAGGGTCACAGTGATTTTAAATTAGGATACTAGGTTGTTTGGATTTTGTGAAATAGAACTAACTAAATTAGTTAGGCAGCACAATTATAACTGTGCAAATGAGATTAAAATACAGTCCCGCACACCTCTCTAGTCGAACTCGAGTGATGTAGCTGAGGTTGAGGAACTGTAAGAACAAGAATTCACACAACAATTTGCTGGAATGTGCTGGAATTTCTACATCAGGGTTTTTTTTTTTTTAGTGTTTTCCAGTGTTTCTCAGGGTGTGGACAAAAAAAAAAACACTACTGCTTTAGGCCACACCCACTCTGGATTTAAATACAGATACACATACAGATATATAGAGATTTGGAAAATGGAGAAACAGATACAGGCATTTCATTACATCCTTAATACATATAGGCACATACAGAACCAGGATGGGTTCCAATTAGAACTCATTTTTCATTTCATTGACGGTGGAGTTACACATGCTGCTCCTGAGATACCAGTGATCCTGACTCCTTCTGCTCTCAGGACCTGCCTGATCCATCCTGATGCCCTACTTCTGGTTGAAGTTCTCGTCATGTGGAAATCACTCGCTGCTGCTGAGGATGGCTTCACATGAACAGCCTGAAGATACATGAGATTACTGAGGATGGTTCCACTTAGAAACCATGAAGATGACTTTGGACTGCAACTGCTATGAACAGTTTTGCACTCAGGTCTCCATCAGTGGACAGTTGATAACTTCAACAAAACAGACTTCATGTGTAAACTATAATGAATTTCCCAGTTATACAACTGCACTATTTGTCCATATAGTACACAGTTATAGAAGGGAATGATTTATAATCGCACTATCGAGTGTCACCCAGATGAGGATGGGTTCCTTTTGAGTCTGGTTCCTCTCAAGGTTTCTTCCTCATATCATCCCAGGGAGTTTTTTCCCATCACCATCACCTCTGGCTCGGTCATTAGGGATAAATTCATACAATTATAGGTTTAAAATTTATTTCTGTAAAGCTGCTATACAAATAAAACTGAATTCAGCTGAATTTTTAAGGGATAGTTAAATATCATCAAATCAATATCATCAACATATTGAATGTCTGTGCGGTTTAATTATTTATATTAAATATGATTACAATGAATCAATCCGCTGTATCATTATTTTCTGCTGCCCTTAAAATCACTTCAATGAGCATCAAACGTCTGGTCCAACACATCCTGAGCTATGTGCATTTTGGAGAGCTAAGAACAATAAAAATAAAAAATAATACAGATGCAAAGCCCATTATTTTATTTGCAAAACAGGAAAAAAAATTAACAAAATGTTTTTGCCTTTTTCTGCCGCAATTTTTTTTAAACCTAAAACCATAGCTAATTATAACCAAAACATTTTAAATGCAATACAATAAATATACAAAAAATATAACTTGCACCCTTACAGAACTGTTTTTTTATTTTATTTTATTTTAAACACACAATTTTAGTAGCTATATTCCATGAATAAAACTTAGCCATGAAAAACAATGAGCAGGCCTTACTGAAAACATTCACCGCAAAAAAAAAATAAAATAAAATAAAAAAATTCACATTTATTTTAATTCTATGAGGAATTTCTCAAACTGAGAGCACATTCTGCATGAAAGTGTGTTATGGATACACAATGTTATTTCACTGAAAGGCCACTAGACGGCGCATCATTGATCAAATATACTGTTTTTAGGGATCTTAGAAAGTGCTCGTGAAATTTCATATGCAAGGTGTTTTAAGGTTAATTAATTAATCCCTAAAGAACCAATAAAGAATCTTTTTCCCCTAAAAGCGCAAATTGTTTTAAAGACAAAGACAATGCTTAAAATTATTCTGCAGAATTTCTGAGCATTCCCAAAATTCCCATCTAATCAACGCACTACTCATTTCCCAACATTTTCCAACATTAAATCTGGAAAAGAAATGACAACAAGTGAAGAGGACATTTTTGAACTTTATTGAAGGCATAGCTGACTTCAGCATGTCAAAAGAGGCAGGAACAATAAATGCAGCCCATCTCAGGAGGAGACATCGCCACCTGATCTGACCTCTTGCAAAACCCTCTGAAAGATTTGCTGGATATCTCCTTGACTCCTAAATACACAAAACTTTATTTTCATGCAGACTTCCCAAAGAGATTCTCATAAAAGGTGGACGGGCGTCGTGGTAGCTTTCACTGTACAGTGGCTGTAAAAAGCTGGTTGTTTCTTTGACATGTACTGGAATGTTAATATTGCCACTGTCAGAAACGGAGGAGAGGAAAAGGGTCTTATTCACATTTAATACGCCGTGATCAGCAGGGCTTCAGGAGCAGAACCCGAGCGCTGTTTATCAAACTCGTATGTCTGGGTGAGAAAAGGGACAAAGAGGGACTGGACTGAAGCCTTATTGTGCTCATAGATCTTTTGATACATTATAAAGTAATTATTTCCTTAAAGTTTAGCTTGTTTTATTATGCCACTTTAAATCTTTTAAATACATTTGTAAATGCAACGAGAAGCACAATCACACAGCAGATAGAGATATCATTTAAAGTCGTCTTCAATAAAAGTCTCTACATGAAAATAAAAATGTGCTTTCCCTTCATACATGACACTGTCGTCCTTACAACCTTCCGGCCGAAAAGGCTGGTACAGCATAACCAGAAAAAGAAAAGATGCTCAACATGTTTAGACATCGAAGCTTATCCAACACGACCTCCGGCCAGAAACTGTCGTTATTAAACAGAGGCACAAACCTAGGCTTTACATCACCAAATTAACACTTCTTTCTTTTTTTTTTTTTCTTTTTTTTAGTGCTGCATGTCTAAATGTCAGAACATCATCTCAGCAGATTATAACAGACAGGAACTGATTTTTAAAGAACAAAATCTTCAACCCCCTTGTTTGACCAGACTAGAGAAACAAAGCGAACTTCCGCCAGCGAGAAGAGGATCAGCAACGGGGACACGACCTTGTAGAGCTTGTCCAGAACCAGCGCTAGCCTCGAGAGCCAACAGCAGAGGACATCCAGAACTGATCAGAGTGCAGCTAGGTCTGTATTTATCCACATTATTTCATTCGGCTTTATACAACGGCTGCTATTTTGAAGAACAGCACAAAAAGCGTTTATAATGTAAAACAGTGATGGGTGGGGAAAAAAAACAAAAAAAAACAAAAAAAAGACTAGTTTCTCTTTAACACCAAATACCTAGAGGGACTTTACCATGTTTCCTCTGATCAGGTTACAGTTAGTGGCTGCGGAAATGTTCTCATCCCTTCATTCAGAGAACCGTTCCTTCTGCTTGTGCCCCCACAATGCTGAACCAGCAGCGTTGACGCTGGACCCGTTGTTTTTTTGTTTGTTTGTTTGTTTTTTCTTCTTTTCGCTAGTTTTTACCTTCGAGACGCTGCCAACCATGATGTTGGTGATTCTTTTAAAAAAGAAAAAGAGACAAAGCGAGAGAGAGAGAGAGAGATACTACAAACACTGACGAGGCACAAAAAAAAAAAAAAAAAAAAAAAAACTGCTTAAAAGTTTGAAAGGCAGAACATGAACAAATGGAGCTGCTTCGCAAGCAAGTTAAAGTGTTGCTCAAGAAAACAAGAAGAGCTAGAAGGGACGGGGAGAATAATATAATATATAAAGCTCCCCTTTAGCAGTAAACTACTGAACAGATTAATTCAATATTGTCTCAAAGCTAAAACTGCTACATAACAAGTCACAAAATACAGTATTGTTAAATGCAATCTCTATTGCAGCTAATGATACTACACTCAATATCTATAGTCTAAGCCCTACCTCCGTTCGATTCGTTTTTAAGCTATAATATCATGGTGCAGTTCATAGCAGTTCCTTTTCTAGAAGAGCAGGTAACAACAGAGAACCCCCCCAAACCCGCAAAACAAATCCCGTCCGATAGATGTGCAGCGATGTCCTGTGTGCGGTCCGTAGAGACGCACTCGTTACACACGCCGCAATATACACAGCACTTTATTCTTACTATAATCGTTCCCACCCCAGCTACAGAGCCCTCCTCCTACCTAATACACTCACGCTTCTGAAAGTTCATCCTTCTGTTCTGCTCTTCCATTTCTACCTGTCCATAAACGCCCCATTCTTCTCCCTCACACTCACACACTCACACACACACACACCATCATTCTCTCCCATGTGCTGTGAATCAGTCAAGGTAAATGCAGGTGGTTTTGACGAGGTCCGTTCCAGCGTCCGGAGCCCAAATGAAACAGGAGGAGTACTTTTTTTTTTTTTTCCTTTTTTTTGTTTTTTTGTCCCTTAGAGGAAGCAGAGTGGTGATCAGAGAGGGAGTTCCCTCAAAGTCCCCCTCCATGTGACCGGTTCTGCAGCGGCTACATGCTGAGCAGTGCGGTATATCAGGTGCTTTTTATGCCCTCCTTGCCTTAGAGGCGCAGAAAGACAAAGATAGAGAGACAGAGAGAAAGAGAGAGAGAGGAGAAGGCTGCACCTCCCCTGTCGCTCAGACGAGCGGTTGCTTTGGAGCGTGTCGGTTCACGCCGGCCGCCGTCTCCAGCCTCCACACGCAGATTAACGCCGGAAAACAAATTTCCGATTGGAGCTTGTGGTTTTGCACCTCTTCTTTGTCTTCGGTATCATTTTCGCACAAGTGCTTTGCACCCGCTTTGTGTATCTCTTCAGTGCGGCGGGTTCATAGTGCCGTGGCCGCGCTGCTGCTTCTGCTTCTGCTGCATGAGGAGCTGCTCCAGCGCAGAAGGGCCTGGCTGCATCATCGAGCTTGACCAGATAGACTGAGGACACACACACACACACACAGGCTCGTCAAACTGCAGAGAGAACGATTCGAAACAAGACAAACCCGGCTAATATTACGCTACACTTCACCTAATCACCACTATAGACCTGATCACTGATTACAGAGCAGGTCACAACTTCTACACCCATCCTGTAACTGTGAAATTTACCTTGAAGCTGTCGAGGAGGACCGTGGACGAGTCGTCCATGGGCATGTCCTGAGCTGCCCAGCTATTGGTTGGGGCACTCTGGTGCCAGCTGTTTGGCTCTGGGGCAGAAGATCCAGCAGGCAAGTAGTCCAGCCCAAAGCCACTCACGCCTGCAGAGGAAAACGCGCCCCGAGGTTGAATAATTATTACAATGTATACAGTCAGAACCCCAACATGACCCATCCCTCTACCCATCAGACATACACGTGAATTACATTAAACAAAGACAAGAAGCAAAGAGGGGGAAAAAAATTATTAATTAATCAATCAATTAATTAATTAATTAATAAAAACAAATAAACAGAAGGAGTAATTCCAATAATATCAATCAACATTAATATGTACAAGAAAGCAGATAATTAAGCGCACAAAAAAAAAAAAAATTTTTGGGACTGTATTCTCTATTTCATATTTTTCAACAAATGACAAGAAGGGTTGCCTGATTGCATAAAATCTCTGGATAGACCCCTGGAGAGAGTATCTTATTTTTTCTAGTTTATTATTAGTTTCTAGTTTATTATTAGTTTCTAGTTTATTATTAGTTTCTAGAATATTGCATGATCTCTCTAATCCAATGAAAGAAAGTCGGAGGAAAGGGGTCTTTCCATTTAAACAGTATTAATCTTCTGGGAAGTAGTGTACAAAAGGCCAACAATTTACTGTTATAACTGCTTTAGGTGCATGTTGTGTGCAGTAAAACCAAATATAGCTATAAAAGGAGATGGAGCTATTGGCATATAATCCTATTATATTAATCCAGAATCCTATTATTTCTGAAAATGCATCAAAAATTGACTTCCAAACTTTATACAATCTTGGGCAAAAGGCTACCGCAGATGGGAGAAGCCTCGGTTTAAAGAGAGCTTACCGGTCTTCTCAGGCTTCCAGCGGTCTGCTGTTCTGCGGTCACGGCTGTCTGGTGTGCCGATGGGGCCGAAATTGGAGAAGGGCAGCGCGCCATGGCTGTGAGTGGGAGGCGACGATGGCAGGCTGCTCGGGTTGGACGAGTGAGGTGATTGGCTGGCTGGGGTCGAGTGATCTGCCAGTACAGAACAGAACTTCTAAACTCTTTAATACAGTTTTAAACAGCTGCAGAACATACTGAATGGAAGGGAAGTTTTGTTTTTTTTCAGTTAAGCAATCAGTAAACTCATTATTAGGTAAAACACCGGTCCTCTAGAGAGAAGAGGCTGAGAAGGACGACATACCTGAGCTGGCAGGAAGAGAGGGTGACCATGGAGTTCCTTCAAACAGTGAGTACAGCGAGGGCTCCTGGTGCATCATGGGTACATCAGGCTTCGGTGTGCTCGCCATATTTTTACCGTATGCCTCGCTGAATATGCTGTTGTTTTGGTAGTTCTCCTAGAAAACCAGCAAATGATAGCTTTTTATCATGGCGAGAGCAATACAGCCATTTGTGTCAGTTAATAATTCGAAGACTTGGTGTTAAAAACTATTTCTAATCATATAAAGAAATTTCAGCTGAACACTAACAGGCTGCTGCTTTCCACAGCTTTACAGAGCTAGTGCTATTAATCACTGACCAGAAACCAAGTAACTCCTCTTTCAAATAGAAATCACACTGCACCAGATTAATGAAGCATTTCTGTGCATTATGCTGCCATCTAGTGGTACAAACACAGTTCTTCAGGCGGTGGAAGAAAAGAACACAGGTGTGTGTGTGTGTGTGTGTGTGTGTGTGTGTGTGTTTGGTAATAAATTACATTACTGATTTACCTGAATGGGAAAGACGGAGCGGTGGAGTAGAGACGACTGACCCATCACCTCTGAGCCACTGTCTAGCCTGGACTGGTTTGATAGCTACAAAAAAAGGAGAAGCAAAGTGATTATGCTTGTGAGGTAAGAGACATAAAAATACATGTTCAAGAAAACATTCATTTCTAATATTTTAGGGTAAAAAATAAAATAGAAAAAAAAAAAAGAGCTGTGATGACAAACAGCTAGAGATGCACCAATCGAATTCTGAGATTCTGTGGAAAATTATATTTTCAGATACAATCTACTGGACATTCCTTTATACACAGGACATATGCTTTTCCATTTTAGATATCGATCTGATGCACTTTACGTCTTGTGTTCAAGAACAGACCCAGACCTAACCTCCACCCTTTAGCACCAGTCTTAAAGTCCCTTACGCTAGCAGTAGAGAACCGTTACAGTGGGAAGGTCCGTTTCGGATCAGTATCGATTGATACTCGATAGATCAATAGCGGTTTCATATTCGAAACGGAGAAAAGGGATTGGTGCATCCCTACAAATAGCTACAGACTGAATGGCTTTGGAATTCCACCATTCTCTAATATTAAACCTGAAACATTCTTCTGATTGTCCACCAACCACTAACATCAACACCAAAAAGCAGATGTGAAGCAACAGAGTTTGTAAAAAGCAGACAGAGAAATTTAAAAAAAAAAAAAAAAGCCCTGCCTAAAGAAATAGGAGGGAAAACGACATACAAACATGTTTCTTCCAGGAGCAGAATTAAGAGGGCCGGCCAAGGCCTGGTAGAAATCATGAGGCTTAGAAAAGACCAACTCCTCCTCCTCCTCAAAGTCTGCCAGAGTTTTTAACAGGTCTGGAGGAAGAAGAGGAGAGCTCTTGTTGTCCTAGTGAGAGATGGAGCACACAGGAAAGGAAGGAGACAGAAGAGAAATGGAAAGAGAGAAAGAGAAAGAGAAAAAAAAAAAAAACAGCCCTTTAAGAAACGAGAGCACCTGACAGAGAGCCTGAGAAATGCACCGGTTCTGCTGATCTCTACTGGACTCACGGAAAAACAGCCCGATAGAGACACACGCTTCGCCACAATACTCTTAAATTAAATAAAACACCGTGTAAATCATAAACTGGATTAATAATCAGTCGCATGAAATTTCACTGTTGCAGAGGACAGCTTAGAAAGAATAGAAAAGAAAAGGTTTAAGGCATGCGTACATTTTCAGCCTCCGACTGAAATACATCAGTACATCTCACTCACTACAAAACACACACACACACACACACACACACTTCGACAGGATACCCAGGTTATCATGACAATCGCCCAAATATATTACACCCCATAACTGTGCTCCTTTTAATCAGGAGCGTAAACACTGATCTAACAGGATAAATCTTCTGATAACGTGGATTTTCGGCGGCTTGTATGATTTCACTTCACACACATACACTCTGCAAAAATGTGTGTAAATTTAATTTAAAAATAATAATCAGAAAGAGGACTAATGTCTTGAAGAAGGATCTTTAATTGAAGTATTCTGGAGCTGTCCGAAATTGTACAGAAAAATCATAGATCTAATTATTTTTTAATGAAGCGAGAGCACTGATTTAAGAGAGAAACTCATTAGAACAAAAACTAAATAAACTTGTTGAAGACGTAAATGTGGAAATATTACCATAATTACTATGTGAATGTTAATTTTAATTTTATGAATTCAAGTTAAATGTTAAAAGGAAGTATTTAAGTAGTATTGTCAGCTGAGGAAGGTGATGAGAGAAGTTCTTCATCACACCCAAAATACAAAACAAAAAAAAATTAAAAATCAAGTACAGTGTTATCAAACCTCATAAGGTGGCACTCGAGGTGTGTTCTCCTGCTCTGGGCAGAAGACTCCAGGCTGGTGTTTTCCCATCCTGTCCGCCATGCTGCCCCTGTTCTCAGACATACGGTATGGTGGCTCCCAGTAAAAATCCTGCATCTTCACTTCTTGGAAATTCATCTTCTTGTCCATGCTGGGCTGCGGAGGCTGCATGGACACGGCAGGGGGCATGGAGTGCTCGAAGAGCTTCATGTGGTCCTGCGCAGGCATGAAGAACGGCGGTTTGACGGGCATGGGCATCTTGGACATTGACGGCGGGGCCTGGTGTTGGCTCCACATCTGGCCAGCTTGCTCAGACACAGGCAGGTACGGCTGCGTAAGGGACAGAGATAACATGGTCATGAAGACAGCTTCATGATTAGAAGATCGGTCTGATACTACGTGTATTCATTAAAAAAAAACGCTCTGATACCATGAGATATCTCATGATACTGCGTGACATAAACCTAGTGTGAGAAGGAATTGAAAACCCGAATGTAGTTTTAGCCAGAAAGGGAATATAAAGTGTTATCCAGAGATATAGTCGTTATCTGAAGTGACTTGTGTACCTGCTGCATGCCAGTGTGGTGAGGTGGACTCTTGCCCAGCTGAGAGTTCTGCTTGGTGGGTGACTGCTGCTGCTGCTGCTGCTGCTGCACCTGAAGCTGCACACTCTGCTGTAGGGCTTGTTTGGAAGGCTGTGGAGGAGCTGGCTGGGGCTGCTGGGGCTGCGGTGGGGCTTGAGGTTGAGGAGGCCCCTGAGTGAGGGACCCAGGGCCAGAGGGCCGCTGCTGGCTGTAGGGAATGTGTGAGGGCTTTCCAGACTGCACCTGGTTGGGAGACTGAGGATGGGAGGCAGGCTGCAGGAAGGACGTGGGGACGGACACACCGGTTGGGAAGGTGAAGCCAGGGCTCATAGAAAACGCCACGGGGGGTGGGATCACGTAAGCTGGCGGAGGAAAACCTGGTGTACAAGAGAGGAAATGATTAAAAAAAATTGTCCATGTGTTCAGAAAAGTTCAGTTTGACTGTAAAATCTCTCGACATCGTTACAGAAGTCCCTGAGAGAGTGTGAGAGTGTGTGTGTGTGTGTGTACCTGGCCTGCTGGGGAGAGGAGGAAACGCTCCCGGGTGATGTATAGGGATGAACTGGGAAGAGCACGTCGTCTGTGTCTGTGTGACTGGAGTTTTCCTTGCCTCGGACACCGGAGTCTTCCTCATTTCCACCTGAGTTTTTACCTTCACAGAAGCCGGAAGAGTGTGAGAAATCGAACAGGCTGAACTCCACAAGAAGAAACGCATACAAATATCAGAAGAGTGAGTCCTCTTACCTGTTTCCCTGCATCCGACGCCTTCTCATGACTGTTCTTTTTAACCTCACTCTTCCTCTTGCCATCCTTCTTCTGCTCGTTTTTCAGCGGCATTCCGTTGCCCTTGCCGAAGCCGGTTCGCTCCTTCCCTCCATCCCTGTGCTGCTGGTTACGGCTCTGCTCGCGGCTCTGCTCGCGAGGTTTGATGTTCTCCTTGAACGTGACTACAGGCCTCTCACTGCTGTCCAGACCGCTGCTCTGGCTCTTCCCCATGGAAAGTACCGATTTGAGGCCGGAAGAGCCATCATTAGGATTCTGCTCGCCATTCGATGATTCCTGCAACACAGAGGGCTCCTTCTCCTGCGGCTCCTCCACCGCCAGCTCAGGGATGTCGGTGTAGAAGAGAAGTAAACCGTCACTGATGCGACACTGGATGAGGCTGCAGAGACAGAGCCAAGAGTACGTTAAAACTGTTCATAAAATTCGCTACATGAATTCAAACCTGATCAGAGAAAAGCGAAAGAAAATATTAAACTCACCCAGGATGGTTGTCTGCCACCCACTTGCCCAAACTGATGAGCCTCTGATGACGGGCGTGAACGATGAAGCTGTCCTTGCCAACTGCAATGCCCTGGTGCCCTTTGGAAAAGTCTAGCAACCTGGATAATGAAATTGTATTTCGATTACCAAACAGGTCACGGAACCGAAACAGAAACATGAAGCAGAGGTCTGGCTGGACACAGCGTGACGAACGTGCGGTTACAGGGCTAACGCAAGCAGGAGGAGCCCAGAGTGAAGAGAGGAGCAGCAGCTTGACTCCTCTCTCTCTGTCTGTCTTATCCTCACACACATCGGCACTTTCTGAACAAAGTGAAATATATAAATTTGATGAACACGTACTGTAGCTTAGAGGGACAAACGGGTGTAATGCAGATGTGGGACTTGTCCTGCACAGACTTCAAGCTCTCAGAAAGTTCCTTGGTTTCAGTTTACAGGTGCAACGGCTTCCGATTATGATAACGATTATGATAACGATTATGATAATATAATAAAGGTTAAATTACCTTAACGCAGGCCTCAGAGCCAAAAAGCCTTGGAGCTCAAACTCTTCTGGGAGTGGAGTAGCTGTAACAGAACCGGACAAGCAGCGTCAGAAATAATTATCATTACACATGACTCAGCTTCGACAGACACGATAATGCACCACTCAACGGATCCACACATTACCTGATGAATTTGACACGTCCTCCTCCTTGGGCTGGAAGCTGTTCAGTATGGACACCAGCCACGGCCAAATGCTGTGTGAAGATGACACATACATCACCGTGATAAATCAAGATGAGACACATAATCAAACCTGCTGTCCTGCCAAACACCAATAACCATGTCAAAACTCACGAACACGGAAACGATTGCACATAGAACGTCTACGCAAATTAATTTTAGACACCATCCAATAGGGGCATGTGGAATGCAGCCTGTGTTACACCTTAACGGCACTTTTTCGCCGGTGGTGAGGGTCAGAAAATTATCCATAATACTCCACCATGAGGCTATTTCCACCAACATGTGAGTCATTCAGTACTCAAGAACACCCACAGAACTAATTTATTTATTTATTAATTTATTTTATTCCTCTTATCCAGCCAGTCCAGGATATATGGGTGGAATTGGTTAACTGGAGTGGCACAGAAATCCCGACTACTGCATCTGGCTGAATCCTACACACACGATAATTCTGCAGGGAAAAGCTTGTAGTGACTGACTGCCTTTTCCCCCCAAAAGTGTTTCACTAGTTGCGTCCATCAAGTCACCACCTGATAACCTCCTACCTACTCTCACAGGTAGATTTATGATACACTCGGTCCAGGGCTTGGACTTGTTGTCGAGCCTCGCTGCTCTGTTAAAACACACTATAACTAAAAAGAAACGGAAAGGAACAATCATCGTACTATTGTCTCTGGTCAACCGCGCTCTCGGTAAACACGCCAGCCCGCAGCCTCAGCCAATCCAGCGACACCTTGATAGCTGGCAGGGGGCACTCTCCCATGATCTCCTCCTGGTTCTTATTCAGCAAGGCTCGGCTGCACATCACACCCAGGAAGGACACTGGAGGAAAAGCCGCTTGCATTACAACACACTCAAGAAGCCAGTTTGTTTACACAGCACTGTGAAAATCAGATTCTTTAATGCTTGAGGGATTTAAAAACTGCTGCAGTTTGCAATATTCCAGGCATCTCCAAGGGCTTAAACACACACTATACTTAAGGCAACAGCAATTTCAGTAATCCGTTAATCTGATGCCTCTAATCCTGCTTAATGTAAAGTATATAGCAGGTAATGGATCAAATAATTAAATTCAAACATGACGTCGTAAGAACATAGCTCTATTTTAAATCTAAAAATACTGTAGTTAAGGACAGTGTAATTAACCTGACAGCTGTTTATATTTAACCTGAACAACGTCCCATATTTCACTTCACATGATGCTGGACTCAAAACTATTTACTAACTGATCGAAGCTTCAGGTAAGACTGTAAATTAACGTGCACTTACTGAAAAGGCCGAGTAGCTGGATCCAGCTGATCTGTTCGTCCGAGCTGTAGCTTTGGTCGTCAGTCTCGTTGCTGAAGTCTCGGAGGTGGTGCAGCTCAAACAGGTTAATAACTGTTATGTGGACGAGCTGCTGAGAGCTGAAGGCTTTCTGGAGAATCAGTCGCTGTTAAAAAAAAAAAAAAAAAAAAGAGAGACTGTGTGTATACTGTCACTACACGACTAAACATTTGAACCGAGTGCGTAAGTGCGTAATACGAGCGGCGAGCTTAGGGACAGAAAAGATCCAGATGCACATAAAAGGCTGTCTACAGTTAACAAACATCAGCCATTAGCCAGTGGACCAGAGCATCAGCACAGCGTTGAGCAAAATTCCCTTCACATGAGAAGATGTTTCAGTAAAGCGGGTCTCTTAACAGCCAAAAGGTGTATTTTTTTTGTGGTTCACATTATTTTATTTTGGATATTTTGTCCTGAGCCATGTGGAGTCTAGTATAATTTATAGTTCAGCAGCCCAAACTGTTACCGCTGTTTAATTTTACAGTTTAAATGCTTTATATTGTGTTAGAAACATACATACAGTATCCACTGACCTGGCAGCCTTCATGAATGATTTAAAAATGTTTTTGGTTCACGCAGATATTACATGCAGCCTAAACCAGCTGCACTACTGCAGTGATGTTTTTCACCTGATCTCCATATGATTAAACACTTCCTTCTAACTACATCCTCATCAGAGTGAAAGACGCCGCCCGTGTACCTGAAACTGCTCTTCCAGCTTCTCCCTCAGCGCACCGAGTTTCTCCAGGCTTTTGCTGAGGTAAACGTGTCCGTGGAACTTGATGAAAGCCTTGATGAAATCGGACACGTTCCACTTCGTTTTGACCTCATCACGGCTGCAGAGGTACAGTCAAGAACAGCTCATGGATCTCACATCACATCATTAAACCGTATAACTGCTGCTAAAATATATAAATACTTCCCTAATTTATTGACTCATACTGTACATCTGTGATACTACAGATATAAATCAAACACCAGTGTTAAAAAAACTTCTAAAGAAAACTCCGTGTACCTCTCGAGAGCCTTGGAAAGAGCTTTCTGTAAGTTGGTGGAAGCTGCTGGAAAGGGGAATTTGACTGCGATGCTCCTACAGTAGTAGAAGATTGTTGTGAGATGGTCTCCTTTAGAGGAGGCCAGGATAGCCAGCTGATTGTACGGTTGACCTGAGGGCAAAACCAGACAATTCGAGATCCGTCGTAGAAAGCTTTTACATTTTAGTTTAGTATATACTACAGTCTACTACAGTATTTCTCAATATAGAACGACAGCAGAGGTGAAATCACTACTAGTTTGTTGCTAGAGGTTTTAAAAAAAAGCAGAACGTAGAGAGACCAACCGTTAGATGGAACAAGCTGAGCTGCGTGTCTGTAATAAGACTCCGCCTGGCTTGTCTGGTTGCGATATCGTGCTAAAGAAAAAGGAGAAGAAAAGGCAAAACTTGAAGGAGAAACCACGCTAACACGCATCACTCTTCCCCTTTCAGTCCTGAAGGTAGTGATTAATTAGCGTGTTGGAGAGAGAGTCTGAGTGCAGCGCTCACCGATGTCCCCCAGGTGGACGAGACAGTGCTGGCAGATGTAGGAGCAGGAGCTGGGCTGCGGCTTTACGATAGCGCTGGAGTTGCACTGTTTATTGCTGATTATGCCAAGCTGAGACGACTTCACACGACACGGCAAGTCCACGTTGAACACCGTGCACAGCTCCTGCAACAACTGAGGAGGAGACTTTCCATAAACATAAAGGAGATTTTCCACTGAAATGCTTCTGAACACTTTAATGAATACTGAATAAAATTCAAACTAACACAGTCATCTTATAACAAGAAGCTGCACGCGAACAGAT
>NC_069713.1:32783928-32788928 GCF_027358585.1 Pangasianodon hypophthalmus | reverse complement strand
TCATGGTACACCAGCTGGTTATTTTTGTAATAAAGTTCAGCAATATTTCACTCGGAGCGTTTTGCTTTTATTCTGTATTAATTTTAAATGAATCGGGTGATGAATCGGATATCTGCACAGCTGAGTGATCGGTATTCTGGATATTTGGACTGAGGAACAAAGAAGCACAAAGTGATAAATAATAAATAAATAAACAGACAAACTTCTTTAAAGCGTCATGATTTTCTCTACGCTCTTGGTGAAGGTTAGTTTTCTTCCCCTGCACCATATTTCTGACTAATAAACGGCTTTATAAGAAAGTATTCAGCGTTTTTTAATTTATTTATTTTACTTTATTTATTGACGTGTAAAAGCAAACGAACCGAAACGTTATAGAGTATTAATTTCCCTCTCAGTGAGCAGACCAGAAGCTGCAGGAGTGAGACGAGCCGAGACGAGACGAGACGAGACGAATAACGGAGACGCAGATGGTCACGGCGGGGCACCAGCAGCCTCTCACGCGCTGCAGGAGAAACGTGCAAACGCTCGGCGCGGCTGGAACATCGGCGCTGCACCAACAGTGTAAAAGTGAGACGAGCAGCGACGCTGAAGCCGCGTCAGAAACGGGACTCGGCACTAACGAGTCAATTAATTAATTAATAAGCAACGAGTCCGTCTCGGCCCAGCGCAGGAGCAGCACGCCTCTGATATAAACAGATTAGTGTTCACATCCACAGCACACACACACTGCGCTCACTCTGTTAGGATACACACACACATCATACACACACATCATACACACATCATACACACACACATCATACACACACACATCATACACACACACATCATACACACACACACTGCGCTCACTCTGTTAGGATACACACACACATCATACACACACATCATACACACACCATACACACACACACACACACACACTGCGCTCACTCTGTTAGGATACACACACACATCATACACACACATCATACACACACCATACACACACACACACACACACACTGCGCTCACTCTGTTAGGATACACACACACATCATACACACACATCATACACACACCATACACACACACACACACACACACTGCGCTCACTCTGTTAGGATACACACACACATCATACACACACATCATACACACACACCATACACACACATCATACACACACACACACACACACACTGCGCTCACTCTGTTAGGATACACACACACATCATACACACACATCATACACACACCATACACACACACACACACACACACTGCGCTCACTCTGTTAGGATACACACACACACACACACCATACACACACATCATACACACACACACACACACACACACACCATACACACACACACACACACACACATCATACACACACATCATACACACACACACATCATACACACACACACACACACATCATACACACACACACCATACACACACATCATACACACACATCATACACACACACTGCGCTCACTCTGTTAGGATACACACACACACACACACACACACACCATACACACACACACCATACACACACACACCATACACACACACTGCGCTCACTCTGTTAGGATACACACACACACACACACCATACACACACATCATACACACACATCATACACACACACACACCATACACACACACACACACACACACATCATACACACACATCATACACACACACACATCATACACACACACACACACACATCATACACACACACACCATACACACACATCATACACACACATCATACACACACACTGCGCTCACTCTGTTAGGATACACACACACACACACACACACACACCATACACACACACCATACACACACACACCATACACACCATACACACACACACACACACACACACACACACACCATACACACACACACCATACACACACACACCATACACACACACTGCGCTCACTCTGTTAGGATACACACACACACACACACACACACACACACCATACACACACACACCATACACACACATCATACACACACACACACACACACACACATCATACACACACACACCATACACACACATCATACACACACACACACACACACACACATCATACACACACACACCATACACACACATCATACACACACACACACACACACACACATCATACACACACACACCATACACACACATCATACACACACACATCATACACACACACTGCGCTCACTCTGTTAGGATACACACACACACACACACACACACACCATACACACACACACCATACACACACACACCATACACACACACTGCGCTCACTCTGTTAGGATACACACACACACACACACACACACCATACACACACACACACACACATCATACACACACACTGCGCTCACTCTGTTAGGATACACACACACACACACACACACCATACACACACACACACACACACACACCATACACACACACACACACACACACACACACACACACTGCGCTCACTCTGTTAGGATACACACACACACACACACACACCATACACACACACACACACACACACACCATACACACACACACACACACACACACACACACACACTGCGCTCACTCTGTTAGGATACACACACACACACACACCATACACACACACACCATACACCATACACACACATCATACACACACATCATACACACACATCATACACACACACACACACACATCATACACACACACACCATACACACACACACCATACACACACACACACACATCATACACACACACACCATACACACACACACCATACACACACACACCATACACACACACTGCGCTCACTCTGTTAGGATACACACACACACACACACACACACCATACACACACACACACACACATCATACACACACACTGCGCTCACTCTGTTAGGATACACACACACACACACACACACACCATACACACACACACACACACATCATACACACACACTGCGCTCACTCTGTTAGGATACACACACACACACACACACACATCATACACACACACACACACACACATCATACACACACACACCATACACACACACACACACACACACACACCATACACACACATCATACACACACACTGCGCTCACTCTGTTAGGATACACACACACACACACACACACACACACATCATACACACACACACCATACACACACACACACACATCATACACACACACACACCATACACACACATCATACACACACACTGCGCTCACTCTGTTAGGATACACACACACACACACACACACACACACACACACACCATACACACACACCATACACACACACACACACCATACACACACACACACACCATACACACACACACATCATACACACACACACATCATACACACACACACATCATACACACACACACACACACCATACACACACACACACACCATACACACACACCATACACACACACCATACACACACACACACATCACACACACACATCATACACACACACACATCATACACACACACACACACCATACACACACACACACACCATACACACACACACACACCATACACACACACATCATACACACACATCACACACACACATCATACACACATCATACACACACACACATCATATACACACACACACACACCATACACACACACACCATACACACACACACCATACACACACACACCATACACACACACTGCGCTCACTCTGTTAGGATACACACACACACACACACACACACCATACACACACACACACCATACACACACACACATCATACACACACACACATCATACACACACACACATCATACACACACACATCATACACACACACACACATCATACACACACACACACATCATACACACACACACACATCATACACACACACACACACACATCATACACACACACACACATCATACACACACACACACATCATACACACGCACATCATATCATACACACGCACACATCATACACACGCACACATCATACACACACACACATCATACACACACACACATCATACACACACACATCATATCATACACACGCACACATCATACACACACACACACATCATACACACGCACATCACATCATACACACGCACATCACATCATACACACACACACATCATACACACACACACATCATACACACACACACATCATACACACGCACATCATATCATACACACGCACACCATATCATACACACGCACACATCATATCATACACACGCACACATCATACACACACACATCATACACACGCACACACACCATACACACACACATCATACACACGCACACATCATACACACGCACACATCATACACACGCACACATCATACACACGCACACATCATACACACACACACATCATACACACGCACACATCATACACACGCACACATCATACACACGCACACATCATACACACGCACACATCATACACACACACACATCATACACACACACACACACCATACACACGCACACATCATACACACGCACATCATATCATACACACGCACACATCATACACACGCACACATCATACACACGCACACATCATACACACGCACACATCATACACACGCACACATCATACACACGCACACATCATACACACACACCATACACACGCACACATCATACACACGCACACATCATACACACGCACACATCATACACACGCACACATCATACACACGCACACATCATACACACGCACACACCATACACACGCACACATCATACACACGCACACATCATACACACGCACACATCATACACACGCACACATCATACACACGCACACATCATACACACACACACATCATACACACACACACACCATACACACGCACACATCATACACACACACATCATACACACGCACATCATATCATACACACGCACACATCATACACACGCACACATCATACAC